>NC_142810.1:54146875-54384151 GCF_049724085.1 Artemia sp. Qi Xiang Cuo
CACAAAGCATTACATTTGGCGCGGTCGTAAACGTGGAGGAAAACATGCGAACTAGTTATAATACAAACTTTAAATCATTGGATAGATACAGACTTATAAGAAAAAGTGTATAGGCCCATAACCACTAGGCTATAATAGGGACATGAATTATTTTGAATTATTCAAACGCAAAAATGTCGGAAGAATTAAGCGAACTATTAATTGCGCAAAAGTTGGTCGCGAAAAATATAGAAATAACAAAGTCTATTCCACAATATGATGGACATACCGATATCGACGAATTTAATATCCAATAGGCCCAATTTATAGAAGTAACAAAAACAGAGCTAGAAACGTTAGTCGGTATGCTCCTACTAAGATTAAGAGGGCAGGCCTTAACCTTCCTAAAGCAAATTGAAAATACTATAGGGAGTGATGACAATTTGCCAATTAATACAATTGGAAAATTGTTAATAGCATTCAAAGATAGATTTATCGAAACTAGTTCAACGAATAAATTAAAACACAAAATGGTATGCTTTGACCATTCACAGAATGTATGAGAATATCTTCACAATATACGAATCTCAGTAGAAGCGATATTCGGTAAAAATTCAGGAGAATTGTATGAAAAAATCATACTAAATAACTTTTTGCAAGGGCTTCCCCCAAAATTATATAGAATAGTAATATCCAAAACATTCAGACGCTGGATCTTGCAGTTCAGAAGGTAGGACGAATGATCGAGATTGATATGATTGTGGCAAATCACAGTAAAACAAAAATAAATAGCCTAGGCAAATCGACCGCAAGACTAGCCTCACTTGAAAGTCAGGCTTCTCCAAATTTCTTTTCAAGGGATAACTCCCCAGTGCCACAAAGAAATAAAACACAAGAACCCAATAGGCAGAAAACAGTACATTTAAAGCCCATTAAACCAATCAATTATGGAAATAGTTTCACAATTGTAAAATGCTATAACTGTAATCGACCTGGGCATATCGCGATAGAGTGCCGTTATGTCACAAATCGCCCACCAGGGAATGCCGTCGGTAATACGCAAAATTATGGCAACCATTTGTTCGGGAGAACAAATTTTAGCGCCAATGGTGCACAAGGCTATAGCCAGGGATAATTACGCCAATTAGTACCTCATAATGCGTACCAACAGAATTTGTATAACCCTCCCCCCAATAGACAAAATAATTATCGATTCGAAAACCTAAATACTCGTCAAAACCAATACGGTGCAAGGATGGTATATAGAAACCCCGAAAATTTGCCGACGGGAAATGCAAATTTTCCAAGCCGACGGCATTTGCAGTCGACGCCAGCACCTGGCACTGCCGCAAGAAATCCAAACTACCATAATAATTTATGGCAAGATCGGCAAACAAATATAAATCAATTAGCTAGAGATTCCATGAACATATCCGAATATCTATTGCAGGCACCGACGCATGAAATAAATCCGCAGGGAAACGTTTCAGGCCACTCAGAAGAATAAATTGGACCCAGAGGGCGCCTAGAATATTTTATAGGTTCAACCCAAAAGTAGTACCGTCCTTTAGTGATAGTAATAATAAGTTACCTATATTTAATGATTTTTGTATGGCAAATGTTTACTTTAAGGCCCTAATTGACTCTGGTGCCACGGTTAATATAACAAACTCTTGCGTATTTAATAAGTTACCTCCGCAAATTAGGCGACGGAAGAATGTTAATAATCCCAATTTAAATAGTGTAACAGGGCATAGATTGGATGCAAAAGGTTCAATTCGCCTAGACGTAAAAAGGGATAATAGAATTTTTCCGACAAACTTTATAATATGCAATAACTTTCCATATGAGGCCATTATCGGCACAAATTTTTTTTAGGTCGACTAAGGTATAGTTGGACGTAGCGAACGAAAGGCTTGTCTACCCGGCTAAGGTAGGGGAAGGAATTTCTACCTTAAGAAATTGTAACAGAGGTTACAAAGAGAATGTAACAGTAAATAAAATTTCTGGCGGCATAATGTCGCAATCTTTTGAACCTCATGTCACGGTACAAAGAGGACATGGCACAATCACAAATTTGTTTCCTTATTCAGGGAGACATTGCAGAAATGAAGTAAATTTAAATAATAAGTGGGATGAATCTTCAAAAATAAAAATAGGAGATATGCGAGAATATAGGTCGAATGAAATTAAGAAAATAGTGGAATTATGGAAGAAAGTAGGGAACCTCAATGCAGTTCAGGCGCAGCCAATGTTATTGGCGGATAGCGCCAGCCTAAGTTTAATAGACAATGAAAACAAAGAAAAATATTATGGATTCGCAATACGTAAAACAAAAGTCCCTCCCAAAACGATGCAAAGAATTCAAATATCACAGATGATTGAACCAATGGATAGCAAATCCGATCCCGACGAATGAAATTCCTGAAAATCTGTTATGCGAAAAACAGATCTTATGACAAAGGAGAAGGTTTTATTTGGGTAACCAATAACCACGAAAATGATACAATTACGATAAAAAAGGGAACGTGTCTCGTTCAAATCCAAGTTATCTCGGAGAATGATTTAGATAGGTGGGAAAATTCCAAAAGAAACCTTGTTAACGGCATTAAAACCTCAAATAACAATTACCCTCTAACTAAGTCGCAATTTATAATCAAATTTAATAAGGATCATATTACGGACTTAGAACTTAAGGAGAAATTATGCGAATTGTTATGGAATTTTAAAGATGTTTTTTTCCACATCCGAATATGATATCGCACTGATACCGTTTAATGAACATTCAATTCTAACTACCAGTAATCCCGCCGCGAAACAGCCATATCGTGTACCGTATAAGCACAGAGTGGTTAAAAAATAAAATTCAAGAATTAGAAAAAAATGAGATTATACGCCCCAGTATAAGTCCGTATTCTGCACCAGTGATCTTATTTCCAAAAAAGAATGGTGATCTAAGACTTGTAGTAGATTACAGAGCCCTTAACAAACAAGTAGTTAGTGATAAATTTCCTTTACCAAGAATAGACGAAATCCTTGACTCTATCTCAAGCCAAAACAAAATTTTTACTTCTTTGGATCTTACCCAAGGCTACCACCAAGTGAAAATAGCCGGAAAAGATGTCCATAAAACTGCATTTTCTACAACTGAATGTGGTTCCTACGAATACTTAAGAGTACCTTTTGGACTCAAGACAGGTTCAAGCGCGCTATGTAGACCTTTATTGCATCTATTAAGAGAACTAAAGAATATCATTTATTTTGTTGACGACGTCATATGTGTAGGAGAAAACGCTGAACAACACTTAGCAACACTAGCTAAAGTGTTCGAGAAATTCAGAGTGCAATTTAAAATGCCGGCCCGAAAAAGTAAATTTATTTCAACCGAAAATTAAATTTTTAGGATTAGTAGTGACGCAAGGAAAGATATCCCCAGACCCAGACAAAATAAAATGTGTTGAAAACCTCAAACCCCCTAGAACTATGAAAGAATTAAGAGGATTTTTAGGTCTTACTGGTTACTTTAGAAAATTCGGGCGCAACTACCCCCAAACTGCGAAACCCCTAACTGAAGTGACTAAAGGAAACTCCCAAAATGTTGCCTGGTCCCTGGAAGCTCAAACTTCCCTAGACCGTGTCAAAAAGGCACTCATTTCGGAACTCAAATTTTCGTTGCCTGATTTTAAGAATGGACAATTTGTAGTTACAACTGATGTAAGTTTAAACGGCATTGGCGCTGTTCTTTCGCAAATAATCCCGGTAGAAAACCCTAATCCTCTAGAGGGAACGCCTAAACAAAAAAAAATAGGAAAAATTATATGCTATTCGAGTAGAACTTTATCAAAAGGCAAAAGTAGTTATTCCGCCACAAACTTAGAATTATTATCTATAATCCACCACTTGGATAAATTTAGAAACTATTTAATTGGTAGAAAATTTATACTACGATCAGACCATAAAAGCTTGCAGTACCTGCGCCCTTTTAAAAACCCCACGAGAATTCTAGCCAGATTGATTATGAAAATCCAAGATCTAGATTACGAATTTGAATATTTAAAATGCAAACAAAATGCAGCTTGTGACTTCTTGAGTAGATTCCCAGAAAATATGCCATCGGAAGCCGAGGAGAACGAAATTAACGCTATCAATACTAAGAGTAAACATAAATGTAAGAAAAACAAAGTCAAGGACACAGTAAAAGAAAATAAGGATAACTATTGTCCCTTGTCCTTGGAAAATATAAAAAGAAATAAAAAAAGGACGAAATGTGTTTAGCACTTATGAATTATTTTATGAATGTTGATGCTTTACCAGATAAATTCACAACTCTTACAAAAAGATATAGAAAATTTTTTCTATGATCTTGATGAAGAAATTTTATGTAGAATTTTAACTGCTGAGGCAAATAGAAACAAAACTTCAATAATACCTGTATTACCCCAAAACTGAATAATACCTGCATTCGAATATTTTCATTCAGATATAGGTAGACATTTAGGAATAACGAAAAACTTCCATAAATTAAAACAAAATTTTTACGTGTCGTCGGCAGTAACAAAACTTAAAGAATTTGTGAGCACATGCGAAGCATGTAACTTAAGAAAAAAACCCAAGCCTATCCTAACCCCCCAATGGGAAGAGTCTCGGTAGCAAGGTTCCCCTTTGATATTGTCTCATTCGATTTGTACGGAACCAGTGGAGGCCTACCTGTTTCCAACAGAGGCCATGCTTGTATTCTTTCAGTTATAGATCACTTTTCTGGTTTTACTTTTGCAAAAGCATTGAAGAATCAAGGCACGTACGCCACGATAAGGCGTTAGCGAAATTATTTTTAAGGTTTGGCATTCCAAACAAGGTTATAAGAGATAACGGAAGCAATTTTGTTTTAAAAGAAACAAAGGAATTAATGAGTTTTTTTAACATAGAGAAATTGGTGACGTCCCCTTATCATCCACAAGCTAATGGTAAAATAGAAAATAGGCATAAAATATTTTCGAATGTATTAAGCATTTACACAAAAGACAACAGGAACGATTGGGATAAATTCTTACCTTACTTAACTAACATAATCAATACTGCTTATTCAGAAACAACCAGAGACAACTCTTTTCATTTACTATTTGGTCGCGATTTTAGAATCCCGCATGATGAGATTATTGAGTCCCGGCAATATTACAATAACTCGGAGGATTACAAACAAGAATTCATAAATAGGATGAGAAGAACTTATAAGATAGTTAGGCAAGAATTGGAAAAATGTAAAATAAACCAAGAGTTAAGAAACCAATCCAAAGTCAAAGGGAACAGACTTTAAGATAGGAGATTGCGTCTACCTAAAGAACGAGGCAAAGAATGAAGGAAAAAAACCTTTCCAATAAATATTCTGTACCGTACAGAATAGTCAAAAAGTACGATAACGTTTTTACTTTTAAAATGGCGAACCCCGATAAAGGAAGAACTTACAAGGCACGTGTTAGCCGAATAAAAAGAGCCAAATTCCTTGAAAGATAGGTATCACGTCCCTCGTCTACCGATTCGTCAGACGCAGAAGACGAGCCCCCTAAGTCAAGGTTAGCCGAGTTAAAACCGTTTAATTTCAAACAAGATTATTTTGAAAATGATAGTGATGAGGAAAACTTTTAAGAATTTTTAGGTATTAAAAATATAGTTATTCCCAAGAGAAAATCCTTAACACCAGTAAGGACCAAAACGCCAAAAGGTCCAAAAAGTTCATCATCGGAGAGCGCAGGAGATTTAGATTATACGATAGCTCCGGAAACCCAATTTTTTCCCGACAGAATTTCGACCCCTTGTCCCCCCAAAAGATTTCCAGACGATATGGTTTCCCCAGAAACCCCAATAGAGAGACCCCCGTCCCTGCAGGAATAATTGAACAGAGCCGTAGAAACTCCGGGTATTAATGTAAAGAAAACTCCTCCTAAAGGTTCGATTAAAACAAATTTACGAGAAGCTATGGATTTGATAAATTTCCCCATAAAAACAAGGCAAAGCACGTTGCCTCGGAAAACTCGCACGGATGACCAGCAGGGACAATATCATGATATAACTGTGTCCAATGTCAAGCCCAAACAATGGACTTCACTGAGGGAAACACTAGTGCAAAAAATGCCCCATCCCCATGAAGACATGGAATTTAAACAGTGGAGGAACACCTGAACTTTTGATTCTCCTGAATTAAAAACTCAAAGTGAGGACTTAGAGAATAAACCCTCTACTTCCAGAGGAGTAGAAATTTACGAAGGAAGGGCAGGTGATACCTCAAAAACACAAATTGCCACTTCTAAAAGTTCTAATGCGGAATCATCGGAAACCAGTTCCACAGAATCTGACGGTGAATCAGACCATATGGTAGTTAAAGAAATAGGGAAATCAAAACCGACTTCAGTAGCCGCTCATGCGAAATAAACAAAATTAAAAGGGCAAGAATTTTTTAAAAAACAGTACAAAAAGTTTGATCTTATATCGCTAGCAAGACCTAAATAGAAAAAACCGCAAGAAACAGAAGAAAAAGTAACGACACAGTCAGGTAGAACGGTTAAAAAACCTGATAGATGGAATTGCCCTTAGTCACAGGATTAAGATGTTTTTAACGGATAGGCGTCATAAAATAATAATAATTTAAAAACTTTTACCTTACGAGTAAAAATCATACAACTATAAAAATACTATAGAAAAATTTGGCTCAACATGTTAATTACCACAAGCACAAATATAATAAGTCCTAAAATAATCAATTTTAAGGCAATCAACATGTCGTACACTGTTCCCAATATAGAAAGTGAGGAAAGGAAAACCTCAATATGGTCCAAAATAGAAAAGAATAAAGGGACATTAAGGCTTACAAAATGAAGACCAAAGATTAACGTACGTGGATAAGAGATACGGATTATTCTCAACCAATTTCTGGTGTAACATACTACTGACCGTATGTTTCGTATTCATGATTTCCCTGACTATGAGAACCTTACTAACTTTTAATTATGGAAGAAATTTGGGACTAAGAAGGCAAATCCCAAAGGAAGAACACGGGGAAACAGCAGAAATACAAAAGTTAAACCCGGAACCCCATGAAAATGCCTAGGCCAATAAAAAGGGAGACATTAGAAAACGAGTGCATATAGAGGTCTCCACTCGTCCTTGCTATGTCTTGTTCCCTCATTGTAAGTGTCGCTTACGTAAGACTGTGCGGCTAGGACGCTGCAACTTGCGTTTCTTAAACAGCACGGACGTGCGTGAACAATGAAGGCATGAAACATGTTGTAAACTGAGACCTCAAATTTAAAGATATAGAGTAACTTATGTTTAAATGATTGCTTTAAATCTAAGAGAGAATTAGATAAGTGTTGAAGGATTAAATAAGTCTTATATAGTCGTTTTCTTTTTCTAAACAAAATATAATAAAATTCTTTTTAAGGTTTCCCAATGGAAATTCTATTTGAAACCAACATGATAATAATGTCGTTTTGTTAAAATCAATATATGTGTAATAACATTAGCGTATTTGTTCAATATTGTCTTGTAGCGCAAAAATGTACTCAATCGTATTACCTATTATGTATTATGACTACTCATTTTAAAGAACGTGTGATTCTGCCTCGTTATTTTTATTACTGGAAAAAGAATAAATTACTTGAAATCAATCATAACAACATGTAGCCTAGTACAGATAAAAGCCATTAGCATCTATTTTCATCATCCCTCAACCAACGAAGAGTACTCACCATAAATTACAGGCAACGAAGCCAGGACAAAAATTACGGTTACCTTGATCATTGTTCCTCGATCACAAACCATATTTTGTATCAGGTAACACTATCTATAAATTTCAGTTTCCAGTGCATTACTGAATTATATAAACATAACAATCCTGAGAACCCCATCGATCAGCATAAGATGTAAGTGCATAAGCATCATCCTTGATAAACCCCGTGGACTGATATACCATATAACTGTATAGTTATGATACTAAATGAACCCAATTAATTTACATGTTGCAGATTCACGCGTTGAATCCCTTTTGACCATTTCTCGGAACCCATCCTATCACCTCTATACAAGCGAAAAGTTCCTATCTCTGTTATCCCATAAATGTTACGAGATAATTTCTGAAAAACGGACCAAAAGTAACCCCAGTGACTAACCCCTCAGTGACAATATAATCCTCCCACAAGTTAAAGACAATATGTTGAAGGAGTCACTAAAGTTTGATGTCGAACCATTCCAAATCCAAACATCAATTCCCCTGTGATTAACCAAGGAATCACCGCGAAAGCTAATATATGCAAGCCGTGCACGAACAATTTTATGAGAGAACTAATCTCTAAGTGAACAAACGAACAATTTTATGCGAGAAACACATTCTCTATGTACTTTAAAATATCCCAAGAATGATATGCTGAGAAGAAAATCAACCCATTTATTATCAACGCGATCCCAGTGTTCAACCCCTTAATGATAAAGCACGTTATGAACTATCCAAAAACATCAGGTGAGAATGAACTCTGATACCAAAATTCCAATCACCTGTACCTAGAAGTATCATTTTCCGTTTGACAATTAGAGACAGCGTTTCGTCCAAGATGAACATAACCATGCTCGGACTAGTGTGTGAAGAAACTATATTGTAAGTGTTTTAAAAAAAATTTTGCACAAGACGAAAAGAGTAAAGGACCATAATTTACAACAGAAAGAGTGTGTACGCTAAGAGACATGTAAGGTGGTGAAATAGATGTGAATTTGCATATGTCACATTTTAATAAATTCGATAACTTAACAATTCCGATAACCTATCATTAATATTACATAACAAACATTCCCAGTGAAAGTGTTCTAATGTTTACCAGTGAACGTAGTGAACTCAATAGTGTGTGTTTTAAATCGTTTTTATATGTAGTGCTAGGTATTCAGATAGAGTTATGTGTAGTGTTGTCGTATTATTCATTTAATTTAGCGTAGATAGGAAAAATAATTATCCCATAGTCAGCGTAAGAAGAAAACTTATAAAAGGTGAATCTTCAAAAAAAAATCTTATAGTAAAAGTAGAATAGCCCCAACCTTGTTGGAAATGTTTGAGTCATTAGTGTTAGATGTATAAAAAAAAACAAAAAAAATCCTGAGTATAGTAGTTAGGCTATAACCATAGATAATCTTAGTCCGGTAGAGGAACATTAGAAAAGAATATATAATAAAATAAGAAAAGTAATACAGAAAATCTTTAACCACTCCTGATTAAGCTTAAATAAAAGTATAAAATAATACAATGTCAATTAAAATCATGTAGGACAAATAGTAAATAAATCGCGAATATTTCAAAAACCCAAGGGCAAGCAAATCCTAATGACGGGACGTCATTAAATTTCCGACGTAAATTAAACTCCCCCTAATTAAGCTTAAATCCCGTTTCAAACTTGAGTCTAAATTCTTAATCAGAAAAAGAGAAAATGCATTTTATTCTCAGCTAAACAAGGAAGATGGTTTTGAATTTCGCGAAGATACTTGGCAATAAAAAATCACGAGATACAAAGTTCACAGAAAGTATAAGTTATAATAGGAGTATGAATGTTTAATCATCAAAATATCGAAAATAAATTATTAGCTTGGCAGTTAGCATAATGAGTTTAGTTTGCAAACATAAGTACAAGGTAGCGGGCCCTCCACGGGAGTTGGGCCAATCGTGAAATAACTCTTAGCGCGCAGAATCAAGACTAGTATTTTATAGTGTTAGAAGTGTTTTTCGAGGCAGTCATTATTATTATTATTATTATTCAGAACCAAGACATTATGATTACAGACATTAAGTTCCGACCATTCTCCGAGCAATTATGAAATTATTATTCTGACTGAAGTGAAGCCTTGCTCATATACATGCATTGTTGTACACCTGAAATGTAAGTTTAATAAATCCATTACTTTTCTATTTGTGTTTTTTCTTATTATATGTATGTATCTTAGCGCACAGTAGATAACTAGTTCAATTGTACTCCATAGGCAGCGCTCCCTAAGCAATCTGATTTGAAGATAACTCGAGGAAAAGAGGTTACACTTATATAGCTACATATTTTATTTTCTCTCTAAGATTGAGAGTGGCGCGGTCACCCATTTACCCTACTCCCCATTGCTGTGGCGCAGTCCTTGATGGCACAATTGGCACAATCCTTAGCGTTACAAGTGGCGCGATAAGAAAACTTATAAGGTGCAGGTTCACAGCTTTAAACCTCAACGACGCAGTTGGCGCGATCGGTATACAGATTAAATACCTAAACATTACACATGATAGGTCTAATAGAAGCCCGCTGGGGAATTCCAGAAAGTGATATTTTATCACATCTAACTTCTAGGCTGTCAGATAGCCATAATAATTTGTCTAAGAATCAATCGCGAGAAAATGAAAATTATAAAATTTACGAGAAAATATACAACTTCGCTGACTACGGGGGAAGGTGGACCGGCCCATAAAATAAATTGGAAGGCTGTGCCACCCTGTCGGAAAAACGAAATACTTGATACTCGTGTTCAAAACGTTCATAATCTACAAAAATGGGATACGGAAGTAAACAGACCACATAATATTGAAAATAAGACGCGCGAGAATGATTTTTCAGAAAATTTTACAGATAATATAAAACTTGAGAACACTTTTAATTAATATGAGACGCTAACAAGTACAGGCCAGAATGAAGCACTGATTGAATCAGAGAAAAATGAGACGAAATTTATTGTACGCGCTTTTCCTCGCAAAGTTCGGCAAATTTTAGTACAATATGAAAAACCAAATGTCGAAATTCAGTTCCCATTTGATAACGAAATATTTGTTTCTGCGGTAAAAACAAAGAGAATAAGAACAGAGAAAAGAGCTATTAAACGGGGCTACAATAACGTAATGCAGTCAAAGATGGCGGACACTGGAGTCCAATTCAGATTTAACGATGAGTTTTTATTTTACGTAAAAGAAAAAATTGAGAAAAGTAGAGATGAAAAGAGGAATGCAAAAAAGAGACAGAATTTGGAAGTTCAGCCTGCAGTGGCGAAAAATAAAAATGTTGGATGGGCTGTGCCTTGAAAACATAAATAATAGGGAGAAAAATAAAATGTTGGATGGGCTGTGCCTTGATAACATAAATAATAAGGGGGAAAAAGAGGTCAAAGACCGATGGGGAATAAAACAAGATGGTTATAAAATAAACAAGAATGACCTACAACGGGTTGGGGGAAAGTTGGGAGATATGGAATGTCGAATCGGATTGGAAAAACTTGGAAAGGAATCTGAGATTAGTATTATCAATTCAAAAGATATGTCGATCCTTTATGAGGGGAGGGGGGAATCCCTTGGGGAAGATCCCCTGCGGGAAGTCGCGAAAGATAGCCCTTTTCTCAATGCACAACTGGCGGACAAGTTGTGATCCCTTTACCGAGATTTTGCCATTCTGATCTGGAGCCCTTGGGGGATACTCTCTCCCAGTCACTTCATACTTCACCCAAACCTTTGTCCAGTAACCCTATTCATAGTTATTATTCTTCATGGGAACCAAAAATAATTTCCGGCAAATTGTATTCAGTGGGAGATGTATCCAATTTTCATTTTCAATTAGAATCAACGCATATTCTTTATTTAATTATCCCAGGGGAGGAAACCCAGACAAAAGGCGATTCATGGTTCCCTCAAAATTTTATTTCATTCCCAGTAACCTTATCGTTTTCACAGGCCATTGCATTTCCAGCCTTAGATTGTTTGAAATTATGCCATGGGATAATTTACTATTTTATTGAGATGTGGGGTTGTTTCCACAGATGGAAATTAAGAGGCAAGTGCAGCCAATTTTTCATGATGGCTGGCATCATCATATGTGTCAGAAACTGATTCTCTGCTCCTCTCAAATGTAACTTCATGAGAGCGAGAAATTTTTTTTTTGTTTTTATTGTGCTGCGCACAATTATTATCTACGGATCTTGGGAACTTCAACTTCCAAAATTTAATGCGGATGCTATACGATTTAGACCATGATGGTCCTACAGTAGAGACGTGTAGATGACGACCGATCCAGAGCCAAGCAGTGGAAGTAGAAGCACAGACCCTGGTGGAAGAGAGAAGGCAAATGGATTTTGTAAAGTTGAGGTTAAGTGTTTATGTTTGTAAGGGTGGACCAAGGTAGCGCATGGGCGGTCATAAGTTAAGGGCGTCGCAATAAGTAAGCTTTGAAGTAAGTTCTATTTTGTACTTCCTGGTTCGGAGTCATTGAAAGATAAAGCTAAGAGGTAGAATTGGGTTTGAATGAGGATGGAGGGGAATGGCTGGGCTAAGCGAAGGTCCACCCCTATGAACAGTGGTGTACAAAATATTATTTTGGTTTAGTCTGCGTTTAGATCCCGTTCGGGGAGATATATTTATGTGGGATTATTATGACCCTTTTTGGAAGAATACAAGTAAGGTATTTTCTACAAACTGTGTAATAGTTTCCGTAACCCAGGCAGGGTAGGAATAGAGCTACGAGGTACCGTCATTATTATATTGACAGGGAGGTTTGTTACCTCCAAGGAGAGAGTTAGAGCTTTTCTAGCCGTAACCCAAGGCGGGTACATTTGGCTTTAGAAAGTGGCCATTTGACGACTCGATCGCGTTATCATACCGTGGGACAGGGTATACTGTAAATAGGGTAGTACCAAACCCGATATTTGCAGAACCAGTGCGGTAGACGCGGCATCACATTATATTTTGGGGTCGGGTCTTTCCCCTCCAATAACTGGTGACACCCGTATATTACCACGCCAGTGGAGTTGTGGCCTACCGGTATAACACTGGTGGCTAAACACCACGAACAATGGTGGTAGCAACAAAAGGTCCTATCAGTAAACCTGATAGTAAAAGAACCGTTGGCGTAAGCACGGGAATCCCACTAACATTTGGGCCGACAAGGGGTTCTCCCCCTCGAGTAAGTGGCATAGCAACCTTTTTGCGCCATTTTTGCACCAATTAGTGGTGACCCCCGTACTTACGCCCAATACAAACATCCAGTTAAATTTTTGAGCTTCTATTTTCTTCAACATTGTTGAAAAGTTCAGAAATTATGCTTTTGGGGGTGTAAACCCCCCAAAACCCTCAGGGCAAAGGAAACGAGTTAGGCGATCTGTCCATTGTACATACAGCGTATGTTATTGACTTTCCAAAAAGACAAAGTGCATTCAGGTTAACCTTTCAGATAATGTTGGAGGGAGTGTTGAACTAAATCAAAACTGATTATGTGTATACGGCTGTCAAAAGTGCTTAACTCAGGAACGACTGAATATAGGAATTTGGAATTTTCAGGAAATGATAAAAGAGATGACCGATTGACCAAAAAAAATATATTTGCATGCTACTACTACTACAACTACCACCACTATTACCGCAACCACTACTATTAATACTGCAACACTACTACATTTAAAATACTGATGGGATATTTGAACTAAATCAAAAGACACTAAGTGCATGCAAATTGTCAAAAGAACATATCTCAAGAATTGATCTGAATTTTAAGTTTAAACATTCAGAGAGTTCTTAGAGAGGAAAATTAATTGACCAAAAGGCAATATGTGCACACAACTACTAATATTACAACCACTAACACTGCTGTATTTATTGCTACGACTACTTTAACTACTGCTTCTATAACAACTACTTGTAAGGCTAAGTGCATTAAGATGAAAATTTAAAGAATTATATGAATATACATGTTATTAAAAGGACATATCAGCAATGTCAAAGAAACAGCTAAGTGCATTAAATTGAAACTTTCAGGACATGATGAGAGGGATGTTCGACTGACCAAAAGGTAATACATTAATACTATTGCAAGTAATAGTACTACTGCTACTACTACTACTGCTAGTATCAAAAACTAATACTTCTATTGTGACTACTATTACAAATACTCCTGATAGTACGAAGGGGAAATTTTCAGGGAGTTTCCAGATGGAAAACTGAATCACAACACGCCATCTGTATGAAGGTTATCAAAAGGGTGTATCAACAAGCATTTTGAGAACAGTTTAGTGTGTGCAGTTGAAACTTACAAGGATTGCCACAGGGATGTTGAACAAACCAAAAGACAATATTTGCATCCGATTGCAACTGCTTCTACACCTACTAGTACTACTGCTACTACTCCTATTATTACTACTGCTATTACTTCCATTAAAGCTAAGGCTACTAATATTAATTTTAGTTCAAATACAACTACAAATACTGCTACTAAAATGAAGGGTATTAAGGCAAAAATTTGAGGAATATTCAAACTTTATGAAATTAAACAAGAAAACACAATTCCCATAAAGGTTGTCAAAAGTAAGTAAGCAATACATCAGAAACGGTTGATGGCATTAAATTGAAACTATTTTGTTGAAAAGGATGTAGAAGAAACCAAAGGCGCGTTGTGCATACTGCTACGAATGCTACTACTGCAACTACAACTGTTGCTACTACGTAAGCAAAGGGTATTCAAATGAATCTTTGAAAGAATATTTAGGCAGATGTGGAACGAAATCGAAACGAATTATGAGTATGTAGATTTTCGAAAAGGTGACAAAGCAATATCTCAAGAACAGCTTACATTACTAAGTTAGACCTTTAAGGGTAGGTTGTCACGGATTCAGAACTAGCTAGAAGGAACTATAGCTAGCAACATTCTAGAATAGCTAGCATAAGTTCATAAGTCTATTAATCCACATTCACAAACAAATAAATAAATTAAACAACACTTTCACGCTGGAGAAGACCTATGAAGGTTTGCGGTCGCGCGAAAGTCCACGTAACTACTTACCTATTAACTCAACTATTTGCATAAACATCAACTATTTAATTAAAACTATTATAAATAAACCAAAAATAGATAAACTATAACCTATATATATATGAAAAAAAATATAGATAAATAAATAAATAACTGAATTAAAAATAATAATGGATAATAAAATATAAAAGAAAAATAATAATAACAAATCCAATCTTCATCACTCTAAATACTCAACACCCTCTCCCCTCCACACCCTGCCCTTCCAACCTTACCTCTTAGCCTCTACCCACCCTTACCTTCCAAGCCAACTCTTACCTCTCCAGCTCCTCTTCCTCCCCTACCCAACCTACCAGGCATAATAGAATTTAACAAATTCCCCCCAAAAAATAATCTTTAAATTCTTTTCAAATTGAGGTACATGTTCCGCCGCACTAATGCTCAATGGTAGCTAATCTCATACTGATGGACACAGGTGTTTCATTGAAAATAACGAGCTGGTACTACGACGCAAATCAACAACCATATTATCACTTTGCCTAGTTCCATAATTATACAGGTCACTTATAATTTGGTAAAAATTCTTAAAAACATCAGGGGTTAAAAGTAGAGTAGTACCTTCCATTTTGGGGCCTTTATGTTCCTTCCTGTGCTATTTGGGGCCTTTACGTTCCTTCACACCTTTCAAAGTGGTCAAGCATGTTATGAAACTAAAGTCAAGATCAGACTGGTACCTTCATACAGTTTGACGTAGACATTTTTTTTTTAAAGTTGGCAAGGTATAATGTGGCCTAACATGTTTTGAGAGTATGCAGTTTGTTATTAAAAAATTGGATGCTACAATCAGAATTGTTTGATTGACAATTAAAAAAGGGTAATGGGATTTGCGAATTGGAGTGTAGGATTTGCGAATTTGATCCTGTTAAGGATTGACTTGAAATAAAAAATTTTAACAAGAAATGGCTGAAAAGTGTTTTGGGGGAGATGGGGTGATTGTGTACTTTATAATGCACAAGTGATGTTTGGACAGTGTTGTCAATTTAAAATAGTTTAACGTTATACTATACGAAGAAGTTGATACTAAGAGGGGTGTAGATGACAAGAAAAGAATTGTAAGAACGAATAGATTTACTTCTTCGAAGTGTTCCGTGTAAAACATAAGTGGTGGGGTGATGGTAGAAGGATCTCTTAGAGTACTTATAGTGCTGTAAGATGGGCCGAGCTGCTAGGAAAGGTATAATGTGGTCCAACATGTTTTGAGAGTATGCAGTTTGTTATTAAAAAATTGGATGCTACAATCAGAATTGTTTGATTGACATTTAAAAAGGGGTAATGGGATTTGCGAATTGGAGTGTAGGATTTACGAATTTGATCCTATTAAGGATTGACTTGAAATAAAAAATTTTAACAAGGAATGGCTGAAAAGTGTTTTGGGGGAGATGGGTTGATTGTGTACTGTATAATACACAAATGATGTTTGGACAGTCTTGTCAATTTAAAATAGTTTAACGTTATACTATACGAAGAAGTTGATACTAAGAAGGGTGTAGATGACAAGAAAAGAATTGTAATAACGGATAGCTTTACTTCTTCAATGTGTTCCGTATAATACACAAGTGGTGGGGTGATGGCAGAAGGATAGTGTCTCTTCGGGATGTTTGAGTCTTTTTGGTATGTTTGTGTATGTTTGGGTTTTTTGTGTCTCTGGGGTGCATTTGTTTCTATTGGGGAATTTTGATTCAAATCGAAATGTTTGTGTCGCTTTGGTATGTTCACGTTCCTTTGGGATGTTTGAGACTGTTTAAGCTATTCGTGTCAATTTGTGAGGTTTGTGTCTGTTTGGTGTGTGTGTGTTTCTTTTGGCTGTTTGTGTCTCTTAGAGCCGTGTGTGTGTCTTTGGGCTATGTCTGTCTCTTTGGGCTGTTTGAATCTTTTTGGTCTGTATGTGTATGGATGGGCGTTTTTTGTCTCTTCGGGCTGTTTGAGTCTTTTTGGTCTGTTTGTGTCTCTTTGGACTGTTTGAGTCTTTTTGGTCTGTGTTTGTCTCTTTGGGCTATTTGTGTTTTTTTGAGGTGTGTGTGTCTCTTTGGGCTGTGTGTCTCTTTGGGCTGTATGAGTCTTTTTGGTCTGTTTTTGTGTCTCTTTTGGGCTGTTTTGAGTCGTTTAGTCTGTGTTTGTCTATTTGGGCTGTTTGTGTTTCTTTGGGCTATGTGTGTCTCTTTTGGCTGTTTTTAGTCATTTTGGTCTGTGTGTGTTTCTTTTGGCTGTTTGTGTCTCTTTAGGCTGTGTGTCTCTTTGGGGCAGTTTGAATCTTTTTGGTCTGTGTGTGTCTCTTTTGGCTGTTTGTGTCGTTTTGGGCTTTGTGTTTCTCTGTTGGATGTGTGCGTCTCTCTCTGGGCCGTGGGTTTACCTTGTCACAGTTACATTCTCCTGATTTTTCAAAAGTTCATTTTTGGATTTCTTTCGTTGAAATGCAAGAGTTGGAATATTTCAGTAGTATTTTGTTATGGTTTATCATGTCATAGTTACATTCTATTTTTTTTTCAAATTTCATTTCGGATTTTTGTTTCCTTGAAACGCTAGAGTTGGAATATTTCAGTAGTGTTTTGTCATGGTTTACCTTTTCACGGTTACATTATCTTTAATTTTAGAATTCCATTTTTAAATTTTACATTCTATTTATTTTTCAGTTCATTTTGAATTTCTTTCGTGAAATGCAAGAGTTGGAATATTTCAGTAATGTATTGTCGTGGTTTACCATGTCACAGTTACATTCTCTTGATTTTTCAAAGTTCATTTTGGATTTTTTTTCCTTGAAATGCAAGAGTTGGAACATTTCAGTAGTGTTTTGTCATGGTTTACCTTGTCACAGTCAAATTCTCTTGATTTTTCAAAGTTCATTTTGGATTTTTACGTTCTCTTGACTTTTCAAAGGTCATTTTGAATTTCTTTCGTAAAATGCAAGAGTTGGAATATTTCAATAGTGTTTTATCGTGGTTTACCTTGTCACAGTTACATTCACTTGATTTTTCAAAGTTCATTTTGGATTTTTACATTCTCTTGATTTTTCAAAGTTCATTTTGAATTTCTTTCGTGAAATGCAAGAGTTGGAATATTTCAAAAGTGTTTTGTCGTGGATTACCTTGTCACAGTTACATTTTATTAATTTTTCCAAGTTCATTTGGATTTATTTCGTTGAAATTCAAGATTTGGAGTATTTCAGTAATGTCTTTTTGTGCTTTACCTTGTCACATTTACATTCTCTTGATTGTTGAAAGTTCATTTTGGATTTCTTTTGGTGAAATGCAAGAGTTGGAATATTTCAGTTGTGTTTTGTTGTGCTTTACCTTGTCACAGTTACATTCTCTTAATTTTTCAAAGTACATTTGAATTTCGTTCGGGAAATGCAAGAGTTGGAATATTTCAGTAGTGTTTTATCGTGGTTTACCTTTTCAGAGTTACATTCTCTTGATCTTTCAAAGTTCTTTTTGGATTTCTTTCCTTGAAATGCAAGAGTTGGAATATTTCATTACTGTTTTGTCGTGGTTTACCTTATCACAGTTATATTCTCTTGATTTTTCAAAGTTTATTTTGGATTTCTTTCCTTGAAATGCAAGAGTTTGAATATTTCAGTAGTGTTTTGTCGTGGTTTACCTTGCCACAGTTACATTCTCTTGATTTTTTAAAGTTCATTTTTGGTTTTCTTTCATTGAAATGCAAGAGTTGGAATATTTCAGTAGTGTTTTGTTATGGTTTACTTTGTCACAGTTACATTCTCTTGATTTTTCAAAGTTCATTTTGAATTTCTTTCATTGAAATGCAAGAGTTGGAATATTTCAGTAGTGTTTTGTCATGGTTTACCATGTCACAGTTACATTCTCTTGATTTTTCAAAGTTTATTTCGAATTTCTTTCATTGAAATGCAAGAGTTGGAATATTTCAGTAGTGTTTTGTCATGGTTTACCATGTCACAATTACATTCTCTCAAATTTTTCAAAGTTCATTTTGGATTTCTTTCATTGAAATGCAAGAATTGGAATATGTCAGTAGTGTTTTGTCGTGGTTTACCTTGTCACAGTTACATTCTCATGATTTTTCAAAGTTCATTTTTAATTTCTTTCATTGAAATGCAAGAGTTGGATTATTTCAGAAATGTTTTGTCATGGTTTACCATGTCACAGTTACATTCTCTTAATTTTTTCAAAGTTCATTTTGAATTTCTTTCATTGAAATGCAAGAGTTGGATTATTTCAGTAGTGTTTTGTCTTGGTTTGACATGTCACAGTTACATTCTCTTAATTTTTTCGAAGTTCATTTTGAATTTCTTTCGTTGAAATGCAAGAGTTGGAATATTTCAGTAGTGTTTTGTCGTGGTTTACCTTGTCACAGTTACATTCTCATGATTTTTCAAAGTTCATTTTGAATTTCTTTCATTGAAATGCAAGAGTTGGAATATTTCAGTAATGTTTTGTCATGGTTTACCATGTCACAGTTACATTCTCTTGATTTTTCAAAGTTCATTTTGGATTTCTTTCGTTGAAATGCAAGAGTTGGAATATTTCAGTAGTGTTTTGTCGTGGTTTACCTTTTCACAGTTACATTCTCTTGATTTTTAAAGTTCATTTTGAATTTCTTTCACTGAAATGCAAGAGTTGGAATATTTCAGTAGTGTTTTGTCATGGTTTACCATGTCCCAGTTAAATTCTCTTGATTTTTAAAAGTTCATTTGTATTTCTTTCATTGAAATGCAAGAGTTGGATTATTTCAGTAGTGTTTTGTCGTGGTTTACCTTGTCAAAGTTACATTCTCTTGATTTTTAAAGTTCATTTTGAATTTCTTTCACTGAAATGCAAGAGTTGGAATATTTCATTACTGTTTAGTCATGGTTTACCTTGTCACAGTTAAATTCTCTTAATTTTTCAAAGTTCATTTTGAATTTCTTTCATTGAAATGCAAGAGTTGGAATATTTCAGTAGTGTTTTGTTGTGCTTTACCTTGTCAAAGTTACATTCTCTTAATTTTTCAAAGTTCATTTTGAATTTCTTTCATTGAAATGCAAGATTTTGAATATTTCAGTAGTGTTTCGTTGTGCTTTACCTTGTCACAGTTACATTTTCTTGATTTTTCAAAGTTCATTTCTAATTTCTTTCAATGAAGTGAAAGGACTAAATTATTTGACTAGTGTTTGGTAGTGGTTTACCTTTTCATGGTGGTATTCTATTTATTTTTCAAATTTCATTTCGGATTTGATACATTGACATGAAGTGGCTGGAACATTTAGACAGTGTTTTATCTTGTTTTAGCTTGCCAAAGTTTCATTCTCTGGATTTTTCAAAGTTCATTTTGGATTTATTTCTTTGAAATGCAAGAGTTGGAATATTTCAGTAGTGTTTTTGTCGTGGTTTACTTTGTCACAGTTACATTCTCTTGATTTTTCAAGGTTCATTTTGAATTTCTTTTGTGAAATGCAAGAGTTGGAATATTTCAGTAGTGTTTTGTCGTGGTTTATCCGGTCACACTGACATTCTCTTGATTTTTTCAAGGTTCATCTTGAATTTCTTTCGTTGAAATGCAAGAGTTGGAATATTTAAGTAGTGTTTTGTCGTGGTTTATCGTGTCACAGTTACATTCTCTTGATTTTCCAAAGTTCATTGTGGATTTCTTTCATTGAAATGTTGAATTTTGAATTTCTTTCCTACGTACGCGCGCGTACGTAGGATAGAAATTAAAAATGAACTTTGAAAAATCAAGAGAATGTAACTATGACATGGTAAACCACGACAAAACACTACTGAAATATTCTAACTCTTGCATTTCACGAAAGAAATCCAGAAATGAATTTTGAAAAATCAAAAGAATATAACTGTGACAAAGTAAAGCACAACAAAACACTACTGAAATATTCCAACTCTTGCATTTCAACGAAAGAAATCCAAAATGAACTTTGAAAAATCAAGGGAATGTACCTGTGACAAGGTAAAGCACAACAAAACACATTTCAATGAAAGAAATCCACAATGAACTTTGAAAAATCAAGAGTATGTAACTGTGACACGGTAAACCACGACAAAACACTACTGAAATATTCCAACTCTTGCATTTCAACGAAAGAAATTCAAGATAAACTTTGAAAAAATCAAGAGAATGTCACTGTGACAAGGTAAACCACGACAAAACACTACTGAAATATTCCAACTCTTGCATTTCACGAAAGAAATTCAAAATGAACTTTGAAAAATCATGAGAATGTAACTGTGACAAGGTAAACTACGAAAAAAAACACTACTGAAATATTCCAACCCTTGCATTTCAACGAAAGAAATCCAAAATGAACTTTGAAAAATCAAGAGAATGTAACTGTGACAAGGTAAACCACAACAAAACAGTACTGAAATATTCCAACTCTTGCATTTCAATGAAAGAAATTCAAAATGAACTTTGAAAAATCAAGAAAATGTAACTGTGAGAAGGTAAACCATAACAAAACACTACTGAAATATTCCAACTCTTGCATTTCAATTAAAGAAATTCAAAATGAACTTTGAAAAATAAAGAGAATGTAACTGTTACAAGGTAAAGCTCAACGAAACACTAATGAAATATTCAAACTCTTGCATTTCAACGAAACAAATTCAAAATGAACTTTGAAAAATTAAGAGAATGTAACTTTGACAAGGTAAAGCACAACAAAACACTACTGAAATATTCCAACTCTTGCATTTCAATGAAAGATATTTAAAATGAACTTTGAAAAATTAAGAGAATTTAACTGTGACAAGGTAAACCATGACAAAACACTACTGAAATATTCCAACTCTTGCATTTCAATGAAAGAAATTCAAAATTAACTTTGAAAAATCATGAGAATGTATCTGTGAAACGGTAAACAATGACAAAACAATACTGAAATATTCCAACTCTTGCATTTCAACGAAATAAATCCAAAATGAACTTTGAAAAATCAAGAGAATGTAACTGTGACATGGTAAACCATGACAAAACACTACTGAAATAATCTAACTCTTGCATTTCAATGAAAGAAATTCAAAATCAACTTTGAAAAAATCATGAGAATGTAACTGTGAAAGGTAAACCAAGACAAAACACTACTGAAATATTCCAACTCTTGCATTTCAATGAAAGAAATTCAAAGTTAACTTTGAAAAATTAAGAGAATGTAACTGTGACAAGGTAAACCAAGACAAAACACTACTGAAATAATCCAACTCTTGCATTTCAATTAAAGAAATTCAAAATGAACTTTGAAAAATCAAGAGAATGTAATTGTGAAATGGTAAACCATGACATAACACTACTGAAATATTCCAACTCTTGCATTTCAACGAAAAAAAATCCAAAATGGACTTTGAAAAATCAAGAGAATGTAACTGTGACATGGTAAACCACGACAAAACACTACTGAAATATTCCAACTCTTGCATTTCAATGAAAGAAATTCAAAATGAACTTTAAAAAATCAAGAGAATGTAACTGTGGCAAGGTAAACCATGAAAAAACACTACTGAAATATTCCAACTCTTGCATTTCAATGAAAGAAATTCAAAATGAACTTTGAAAAATCAAGAGAATGTAACTGATAAGGTAAACCACGACAAAACAGTACTGAAATATTCCAACTCTTGCATTTCAAGGAAAGAAATCCAAAAAGAACTTTGAAAGATCAAGAGAATGTAACTATGAAAAGGTAAACCACGATAAAACACTACTGAAATATTCCAACTCTTGCATTTCACAAAAGAAATTCAAAATGAACTTAGAAAAATAAAGAGCATGTAACAGTGATATTGTAAACAACGACAAAACACTACTGAAATATTCCAACTCTTGTGTTTCACGAAAGAAATTAAAAATGATCTTTGAAAAATCAAAAGAAAGTAACTGTGACAAGGTAAACCACGAAAAGAAAATACAGAAAAATTCCAACTCTTTCATTTCAATGAAAAAAAACCAAAATGAACTTTGAAAAATCAAGACAATGTAACAGTGACAAGGTAAAGCATAACAAGACACTACAGAAATATTCCAATTCTTGCATTTCAACGAAAGAAATTCAAAATGAACTTTGAAAAATCAAGAGAATGTAAATGTGACAAGGTAAACTACGACAAAACACTAATGAAATATCCCAACTCTTGCATTTTACGAAAGAAATTCAAAATGAACTTTGAAAAATCAAGAGAATTTAAAAATCCAAAATGAACTTTGAAAAATCAAGAGAATGTAACTGCGACAAGGTAACCCACTATAAAACACTATTGAAATATTCCAACTCTTGCATTTCACGAAAGAAATTCAAAATGAACTTTGAAAAATCAAGAGAATGTAAAAATCCAAAATGAACTTTGAAAAATCAAGAGAATTTAACTGTGACAAGGTAAACCATGACAAAAAACCTACTGAAATATTCCAACTCTTGCATTTCAAGGAAAAAAACTCCAAAATGAACTTTGAAAAATCACGAGAATGTAACTGTGACATGGTAAACCACGACAATACACTACTGAAATATTCCAACTCTTGCATTTCACGAAAGAAATTCAAAATGAACTTTGAAAAATCAAGAGAATGTAAAAATCCAAAATGAACTTTAAAAAATAAAGAAACTTTAACTGTGACAAGTTAAACCATGACAAAACATTACTGAAAGACTCCAACTCTTGAATTTCAAGGAAAAAAATCCAAAATGAACTTTGAAAAATCAAGAGAATGTAACTGTGACAAGGTAAACCATAACAAAACACTACTGAAATATTCCAACTCTTGTATTTCAACGAAAGAAATCCAAAAATGGACTTTTGAAAAATCAGGAAAATGTAACTGTGACAAGGTAAACCCACGGCCCAAAGAGAGACGCACACATCCAACAGAGACACACAAAGCCCAAAACGACACAAACAGCCAATAGAGACACACACAGACCAAAAAGATTCAATCTGCCCCAAAGACACACACAGCCCAAAGAGACACAAACAGTCAAAAGAAACACACACAGACCAAAATGACTCAAACATCCCAAAGAGACACACATAGCCCAAAGAAACACAAACAGCCCAAAGAGACACAAACAGCCCAAAGAGACACACAGCCCAAAGAGACAAACACAGATTAAAAAGACTCAAAACAGCCCAAAAGAGACACAAAAACAGACCAAAAAGACTCATACCGCCCAAAGAGACACACAGCCCAAAGAGAGACACACACCTAGAAGAAACACAAACAGCCCAAAGAGACACAAACAGCCCAAAGGGACAAAAACAGACCAATAAGTTACGAATAGGAAACATAAAAAAAAACAGACCAAAAAGACTCAAACCTCCCGACTATACACAAAACGCTACAGTAGACACAAATACATCCAAGATACAAAAAACGCCCTTCAAGAAACAAACAGACAAAAAATAGAAAAAAAGCCCAAAGAGACAGACATATCCCAAAGAAACACAAACAGCTCTAAGAAACATAAACATCCAAAAGAAACACACACAGACCAAAATGACTCAAACAGCCCAAAGAGACGCACATAGCCCTAAGAGACACAAACAGTCCAAAGAGACACAAACAGTCCAAAGAGACAAACACAGACCAAAAAGACTCAAACAGCCCAAAGAGACACAGACTAAAAAGACTCAAACAGCCCAAAGAGACACTATCCTTCTGCCATCACTCCATCACTTATGTATTATACGGAACACATTGAAGATGCAAAGCTATCCGTTATTAAACTTCTTTTCTTGTCATCTACACCCCTTTTAATATCAACTTCTTCGTATAGTATAACGTTAAACTATTTTAAATTGACAGCACTGTACAAACATCACTTGTGTATTATATAGCAAACAATCATCCCATCTCCCCCAAAACACTTCAGCCATTTCTTGTTAATTTTTTTTATTTCAAGTCAATCCTT
Source organism: Artemia sp. Qi Xiang Cuo (assembly GCF_049724085.1). Lineage (NCBI taxonomy): Eukaryota > Metazoa > Arthropoda > Branchiopoda > Anostraca > Artemiidae > Artemia > Artemia sp. Qi Xiang Cuo. The sequence continues at coordinate 54,171,569 of NC_142810.1, forward strand.
AATAGGATCAAATTCGTAAATCCTACACTCCAATTCGCAAATCCCATTACCCCTTTTTAAATGTCAATCAAACAATTCTGATTGTAGCATCCAATTTTTTAATAACAAACTGCATGCTCTCAACACAAGTGGGACCACATTATACCTTGCCTAGCAGCTCGGACCATCGTACAGCACTATAAGTACTCTAAGAGATCCTTCTGCCATCACTCCCACCACTTATGTATTATACGGAACACTTCGAAGAAGTAAAGCTATTCGTTATTACAATTCTTTTCTTGTCATCTACACCCCTCTTAGTATCAACTTCTTCGTATAGTATAACGTTAAACTATTTTAAATTGACAACACTGTCCAAACATCAATTGTGTATTATATAGTACACAATCACCTCATCTCCCCCAAAACACTTTTCAGCCATTTCTTGTTAAAATATTTTATTTCAAGTCAATCCTTAATAGGATCAAATTCGAAAATCCTACACTCCAATTCGCAAATCTCATTACCCCTTTTTAAATGTCAATCAAACAATTCTGATTGTAGCATCCAATTTTTTAATAACAAACTGCATACTCTCAAAACATGTTGGACCACATTATACCTTGCCAACTTAAAAAAAAAATTTCTACGTCAAACTGTGTGAAGGAACCAGTCTGATCTTGACTTTAGTTTCATAACATGCTTGACCACTTTGAAAGGTGTCAAGGAACGTAAAGGCCCCAAATAGCACAGGAAGGAACATAAAGGCCCCAAAATGGAAGGTACTACTCTACTGTTAAACCATTCTTACACTGAAGCACAAATACTGCAGCTTGGTAATCTCTTATCTAACCTACATTAAGGAGCTTCAGAGACCTAAAACAAGCACAGGTGTCATGTACATCCTGGACATACCTACCGATTGTTCTAACAGCTTTATTTTGTAGAACTTGCACTCTTCAACAGTTGCATAAGAAGTTACTGCTCCATAGGAGGCAACTGTTGGAGATATATGGATAAACCAACGAGTAATATATAGTTAAAAGTATTCTTTGAGGGAGAAAGTGCTGCAGACGTCGAAGTATTCCTATCGCATATCATTAAACCTTTTAAAAGAGGTATTTAGGCATGATATTAAAAGTTCTTATGCCCTTCATAAATGTCAATGGTGACTGGAGGGCAAGAAGCCCCATGTCTCAAGGTCCAGTAACTATGTCTCAAGGAAAATTGGGTTTACCATTCCTCCACAGTTATGCAATTTGTCCATTATGCTTTAAAGCTAAATCAAATGAACTGTGTGTAAAATCGCCAATAAGACACCAAAGAAATATCTTGAGAACGACTGGGGGTATTACGTTAAGTCTTTTAGGGCTACTACTATAACTACTTCTGTTCTTACAATTTAAATAAATCAAAAGAGTATAAGTGTATCCAGAATGTTAAAGGGCATTGATAGAATTTTCGGGAATGGAATTAGGTTCAACTTTTCAGGTCAACTTGAGGAGGTATAAAACTAAATTAAACACAATTTGTGCTAGGATTAAAAATTGTTGAATAAGTTTGTCCAACATACAAATAGTAAACCACACAACTACTGCTACTACTAACAACTCACCGAAGCACCAAGCCGCATGAGGCCAACACAGCTGTGCACGCTCTTCCTCCGAAGCTACGCATCCCAATCTATTCAAAGCCTCCCTTTTTACACCATCCCACGAAGTTCCCATTTCCTTTAAATCTTTCTTTATGGCGTCCTCCCACCCCAGACGAGGACGACCTGCTTTCTGATTATCCCTAGACAGTTGGTCGAAAAGAACAATCCTCGGCAATCTGCCATCCTTCATCCGCACAACGTGCCCTAGCCATCTCAACCTTTCTTTCATTATGGCCCTAGAGAGCGGTACTGAACCACATTTTTCGTACAGCCTATGGTTTGAAATACAGTAAACCATACTATGGATTCTTTAAGAAAAAAAATAATAAAAATTTGTACTTTACAGAAAACAAAGTACATGAAAGGTATTTTCAATTTCTTGAGTTTAATAAATAAAAATTGATTAAGACTTTCAGGAAGAAATAGCAGTATATGTATATTAAAATGAAATTCCACAATCACTCTTTTTTTTTGTTTTGTTTAAGAGGAAGTTGAGATGTTGCTCAATAACCGGTACTTTCGCATTATATGGGCCCCTCTAAAGAAGACCAACAAGAGATGCTACAGTCAAACGGGAAAGACGTAATGAAAAAGCTGTTTTTACAAAACGATTCAATACACCGCAGTAGAGAAATACATTGTACAGCGTGGTTTTAAGATATTTAAAGTGTTGTTCTTTGCTGTTTTTTTTGGAAGGGGAGGTACCTAGGTTAGGTAAGGTTATGTATTAAATATATGCTATGCTTTGCCCCCCACTCCCCCTAATGTGCAAATATATAGCCCGATTTTTTTTCTAAACTATTATATATTCATCCTATTTTATTTTATTTTGTTAGCATTAACCGAACTTGACTTTTTAGAAAGGCCCATATAATACGAAAGTACGCAATAATCTAAAACAGAAACAACAATCACTTCTATACGCACATCCACCCATTGGTTGACATTGTACATTGTCAACATTGTTGACATTGTACATTGTCAACATTGTTGACATTGTCAACCACCCATTGGTTGACATTGCACTCATTGATGTGCAAACAGGAAAAGCAATGTTATCAAACAGTTCGTGGTAACGAACTGTAAGTAAGGAGCGACCCGGCTCAATGCTAACCGAAACTCTCGAAAACTGGATTTTGATACCAATAGATACGTCAAAAGAATCAGATTTTAATGCAGATTTCAAATATATAAGTTTCATCAAGTTTTGTCCTACCCATCAAAAGTTATGCGCCTGAGAAAATTTGGCTGATTTTCGAAAAAAGGGGGAAAGACCCCCTAAAAGTAATAGAACCTTAAGGAAAATCACACCATCATATTCAGCGTATCAGAGAACCCTACTGTAGAGGTTTCAAGCTCCTATCTACAAAAATGTAGAAATTTGCATTTTTTCCAGAATAAATATGACGGATGTGTGTTTATTTGTTGTTGTTTTTTTTTTGTTTCTTTTTCCCAGGGGTGATCATACCGACCCAGTAGTCCTAGAATATCGTAGGAGGGCTCATTGGAACGAATATTAAAATTTCTGGTGCCCTATTTAAGTGACCAAAAAAGGAGGGCAACTAGGTCCCCCCCCCTCCCACGCTCATTTTTTTCCCAATGTCACCCGATCAAAATGTTAAGATAGCCATTTTGTTCAACATGGTCGAAATGTGATAACTATGTCTTTTAGGATGACTCAATCCCCCGAAGCCCCCGGGGAGAGGGCTGAAAGCTATGAAGTTTACCCAATGTTAACGTATAGTACAGGTTATTGGGAAGTATACAGACGTTTTCAGGGGGATTTTTTCCGGTAGTGGGGGGGGATGGATCGGGGGTTATGTGGGAGGATCTTTACATGGAGGAGGTTTTCATGTGGGAAGGGACATTGCTATGAAGTGGGCGCCGGATTTCCCAGCATTATTTAAAAAAAGATCAGAAATTAAATTAAAAAAAACAAGTTTTTCAACTAAAAGTAAGGAGCAACATCAATACTCAAAACGAACAGAAAATATTACGTATATGATTGGGTTCACCCCCTAGTCAATACCTCGCTCTTTAAGCCAATGATTTTTTAGTACTTTCATAAGAGCTATTTATTCTAATTAACGGCCTTTGTGATTAATCGGTCATTTTTAAAGAATTGGAACAAAATTCTAACTTTAGCTTAAAGAGCAAGATATTGACTAGGGGCGAACGCCCTAATATACGTATTAAAAATATATGAATGTAGAAGTTCATTACCTAAGTTAATTCGTAAGTTAAGTATATTTATTACTAATAAAAACGTTCGTAAACACAATTAAACAACTTTCGAGGAGGCCATTTAACCAAATAATAGTACAATTAATATGCAAATTTTGTTTTAATTATTCATGTACGAAGAGCCAACATCAAAACCTGCATTAATTCAAAAACGTTCAAAAACTAAATAAAAACAAGTTTCTTTAACTGAAAGTAAGGAACAACGTTAAAACTTAAAACGAACAGAAATTATTCCGTACATGAAAGGGGCTCTTCACTCCTCAACGCCTCGCTCTTTACGCTAGACTTTGACTCTTTCTCACAACTCTACTTTATAAAACAATAAAAACCACATATGAAAATTCCATATACGAAAGGGGTTGCCCCTCCTCAACACCCCGCTCTTTAAGCTAAAGTCAAACTTTAGCGTAAAGAGTGGGGCGTTGAGGAGGGGACATCTTATTTCATATACGGAATAATTTCTGTTTGTTTCAAGGTTTAATGTCGCTCCTTACTTTCAGTTAAAAAAAAACTTGTTTGTTATTTAATTTTGAACGTTTTTGAATTAATGCAGGTTTTGAAGATTGCTCATCGTAGGCTACATGAACAATTAAAACCATATTTCCATATAATAGTTAGCCATATTTCTGTACTTAAAAGTTTCTCTTTATAATTACTTTTTAACTTACTGAGAAATTCCTACTTAACAGAAAGGGCTGAAGATAGTGTCCAAGGTCGGACTTATAATACACTTGCAACATACAGAATATTAAACTCTGTCACAGGAACGATGTTAAATTTTTTAATCCGTGCTCTTTATAGTTACTTTTTGTTCTATCTTAAGGTTTACTCCTGTGAGAATGGTTTTGTTCATGAGCTGACTATTGCCCGTTCCCAGGTCATTGTCTGAATTTATCTACAACCGGAATTTAGGAAGAGAGACAGAAGGCTTCAGAGAAAATTGTAAGAAAATAACCCGCATTTTTCTTTATTTCATTTAACAGTTGAGTCATTGTCAATTTAGCAGGCGGCACACAGAGGCAAAGGTGAAATTTGGGGTGAAAAAAAAGCCAGGATGTCTGGCTTCACTTCCACGGAAAAATCACCCTCCCCACGGAATTATCCTCTGGACAACTCAACCCTCGCAAAAAGTTACCCCGGACAATCATAGGCAGCGCATTAGCGCTGCCTAAGTAAAGAAGGATGTGGGCACAATGTGTTGTTTTTTGGTTCTCCATACCCGGGCACTTCGTATCGAAGGAGTTGTCGTAGAAACTTCCAAAAGGGCTCATTCGATTGAAAATTGGAGTGGCTAGTGCCCTTTGTCAATTTAGCCGGCGGCCCAAAGAGGCGATGGTGAAATTTGTGGTTAAAAAAGGTTAAAAAACCGCCAGGATGTCTGGCTTCACTTCCACGGAAAAATCACCCTCCCCACGGAATTATCCTCTGGACAACTCAACCCTCAAAAAAAGTTACCCCGGACAATCATAGGCAGCACGCTAGCGCTGCCTAAGTAAAGAAGGATGTGGGCACAATGTGTTTTTTTTGGGGAGGGGGGTGTTTCTCCATACCCGGGCACTTCGTATCGAAGGAGTTGTCGTAGAAAATTCCAAAAGGGCTCATTCGATTGGAAATTGGAGTGGCTAGTGCCCTTTTAAATAGTCAAAGGTGATTGGAGGGCAACAAGCCCCCCACCCTCCCAGGCCCATCATTCCCCCAAATACATCCAATCAAAATTCTGAGATAGCCATTTTGTTCAGCGTAGTTGATTTCCAGATAGAAAATATGTTTTTGAGGAGGACACTCCCTCAAAACCCTCAGGGCAAGGGTTTTAAGTTATGCCCTCGGGGCATATAAGGTTTTTATAGAAGGCGTTGTCGTAGAAACCTCAAAACAGGCTCATTTGATTGGAAATACAAAAAGAGCTAGTGCCCTTTTTAATAGTCCAAAGTGATTGGAGGGCAACTAGCCCCCCCCCCCCCCCACGCCAATCATTCCCCCAAACACATCCAATCAAAATTTTGAGATAGCCAATTTTTTCAGTAAACTTGATTTCCAGATAGAAAATATTTTTTTGAGGAGGACACTCCCCCACAACCCTCAAGGCAAAGGTTTTAAGTTATGCCCTGGGGGCATATAAGGTTTTTATAGAAGATGTTGTCGTAGAAACTTCTAAAAAGGCTCATTAGATTAGAAATTCAAATGGCTAGTGCTCTTTTTAATAGTCGAAAGTGATTGGAGAGCAACTAGCCCCCCCCACGCCCATAATTACCCCAAAGACATACAATCAAAATATTGAGATAGCCATTTTGTTCAGCGTAGTTGATTTCCAAATAGAAAATATGTTTTTGAGGAGGACACTCCCCCAAAACCCTCAGGGCAAGGGTTTTAAGTTATACCCTGGGGGCATATAAGGTTTTTATAGAAGGCGTTGTCGTAAAACTTTGGAAATTCAAAGGGCTAGTGCCCTTTTTAATAGTCAAAAGTGATTGGAGGGCAACTAGCCCCCCCACGCTCATCATTCCCCAAAACATATCCAATCAAAATTTTGATGTAGCCATTTTGTTCATCGTATGCTAGTTGATTTCCAGATAGAAAATATATTTTTGAGGAGGATACTCCCCAAAACCCTCAGGGCAAGGATTATAAGTTTTGCCCTGGGGGCATAAAATGTTTTTATAGAAGGCGTTGTCATAGAAACTTCAAAACAGGCTCATTCCATTGGAAATTCAAAGGGCCAGTGCCATTTTTAATAGGCGAAACTTATTGGTGGGCAACTACCCCCCCCCCCCCCACGCCCATCATTCCCCCAAACACATCTAATCAAAATTTTAAGATAGCCTAGCCATTTTTTTCAGCATAGGCTAGTTGATTTCCAGATAGAAAATATGTTTTAGAAGAGAACACTCCCCCACAACCCTCAGGGCAAGAGTTTTAAATTATGCCCTGGGGGCATATAAGGTTTTTATAGAAGGCGTTGTCGTAGAAACTTCAAAAAAGGCTCATTCGATTGGAAATTTAAAGGGCTAGTGTCCTTTTTAATAGTCGAAAGTGATTGGAGAGCAACAAGCCCCCCCCCCACGCCCATCATTCCCCCAAACACATCCAATCAAAATTTTGAGATAGCCATTTTGTTCAGCGTAGTTGTTTTCTAGATAGAAAATATGTTTTTGAGGAGGACACTAGTAGTATGCGCCTTCTGGATTTGCTTGACGCTATAGCAATTTCTACGTTATTCTATAGAAGCTCTACACATTTTCAAAGAGATTCAGAGCTCCCTCGCATGGCATATGGAATTCTATGGAAGCTATAGCAAGGACTGGTTTGGTGGGTATAGTCTGGTTTGGTGATTGGACACTAACCCCCCTCTCATGCCCACCATTTCCCCAAACGAATCCAATCAATATTTTGAGATAGCCATTTTTTTAGCGTAGTTGAAAGTTCTGGATATTATGTCTTTGAGGATGATAAGCCTCCCCACTCCTCAGGACAAGGAATGTAAGTTTTGCCCTGGGGGAATATAATGTTTTTATAAAAAGCATTGTCTTAGAAACTTCAAAAAGGGCTCATTCTACTGGAAATTGAATGGGCTAGTGCCCTTTCTAATAGTCGAAAGTGAAATGGTCGGGACACTCCGACCATTTCTTAGATTTAAATATTAATATTTCAAATAATAATAAATTAGTTTTTAAATTATATAATAAATCGGATGATTTTAATTTTGAAGTAATTAATTTTCCATTCCTTGAAAGTAATATACCTTCAAATATTACTTATTCGGCTTATTATTCCCAATTATTTAGGTATGCAAAAATATCAGGTAATTACACAGATTTTAAAAATAGATGTAAAAAGCTCAGCAAAAAACTGATCTTAAGAGGTTTTTCTGCCAAAAAAATTAGTTGGCAATTCAAAAAATTTAGTTTTATGTATCATGAACTTTTAAGTAAATATACAAAAAATTATAAAGAAATACTGAATGATATTTTAATATAATTTCTCCTGCGCTTTTCTTTTTTGGAAGTTTGAGTTTGTAGTGGTTTTCAAACAAGCTTGAGGATCTTTAAATTGGTAATTGGTTCCAGATACCAATAAAAGATACATCTGGACATGTCTTCATTTGTTCCAGAATGGTCTCTGTCAGTGACCTCTGGGATGTCATTAAGGAAACATTGAAACATTTTTTGTATGTAATTTTTAATAGCTTGACTACTATGCATGTATTTCACAGGTTGTAGCTGACATAGGGTTACCACATAGATCTTGTGGCAGAGATTCCACTGCGCCGGATACGGAAACTAAATCCTTAAAAATTATTACTGCCGGTTATATTTTTTCTGATAAGCACTAAATGTAGTATTTTAATTGGACATAGTTCGCTAAAGGTAAGTTCGGTTTGGATATAACTTTACCACGACTTACATTTAGTGGTGATGACTTGGCAAGAATTTGGACATTCCAATTTTGTTGATGGTTCGGGTATACTGTTTGGTCCTAGGTAGTTGGATAAATGGGTAAGGTAAAAGCCTCGTTCAAGTGCACATTTGTGTCAATTGCTGGATTAGGACGACAGTTTACACAGATTTTGAAAATAGATGTAAAAAGCTGAGCGAAAAACTGATCTTAAGAGGTTTTTCTGCCAAAAAAATTAGTTGGCAATTCAAAAAATTTAGTTTTATGTATCATGAACTTTTAAGTAAATATACAAAAATTATAAACAAATACTGAATGATATTTTAATATAATTTCTCTTGCGCTTTTCTTTTTTGGAAGTTTGAGTTTGAAGTGGTTTTCAAACAAGCTTGAGGATCTTTAAATTGGTAATTGGTTCCTGATACCAATAAAAGATACATCTGGACATACTTCTAACTTTAACCCATATTGGAGTGTTAATAACTCGTTACAAGTGATAGATTCTTTGGCGAATGTTTCAGCTAAAAGAGTCGAGTAAATTTATTTTAATAATCAGTATAAAAAATTTTAAATAAAATTATAATTATAAAAAATGAAAAATTTTATAAATAAATATTTTATTTTTTATAATATCGGATTTTTGAAAATTGATACTTTTAATAAAAAAGCCCGATGGACGAATTTCTTTAGAAGTACTATTAATTCAAGATGTTATAGCTTGGATATGGTATGCAATTTATTGAAATTTGTTCTATTTAATACATTTATAAGATTTAATGGGAATTTATGTAAACAAACTGTAGGTATTCCTATGGGTGGGAATGCGAGTCCATTCATAGCAGACCTGTTTTTAAGTCAATTAGAATACTAATAAATGATAAATAAAAATAGCCCAAGCAATGTAAAATATAACCTTTCAAATAATAAAAGATATCTGGACGATCTCTTAGTAATAAATTGTGCAGAGTTTATTGAGATTTCAAAAAATATTTATCCACAAGAGTTAATTCTTGAGCCTAGCTATGGGATGGGACACTCCGATCATTTCTGAGATTTAAATATTAATATTTCAAATAATAATATACTAGTTTTCAAAATATATTATAATACGGATGATTTGAATTTTGAAGTAGATAATTTTCCATTCCTTGAAAGAAATATACATTCAATTATCACTTATTTAGTTTATTATTCCCGATTATTTAGTTATGCAAAAATATGAAGTAATTACACAGATTTTAATAATAGATGTAAAAAGCTGAGCGAAAAACTGATCTTAAGAGGTTTTTCTGCCGAAAAAATTAGTTGGCAATTCAAAAAATTTAGTTTTATGTTTCATGAACTTGTAAGTAAATATAAAAAAAATTATAAAGAAATACTGAATGATATTTTAATATAATTTCTCTTGCGCTTTTCTTTTTTTGAAGTTTGAGTTTGTAGTGGTTTTCAAACAATCTTGAGGATCTTTAAATTGGTAATTGGTTCCAGATACCAATAAAAGATACATCTGGACATGTCTTCATTTGTTCCAGAATGGTCTCTGTCAGTGGCCTCTGGGATTTTATTAAGGAAACATTGAAACACTTTTTGTATGTAATTTTTAATAGCTTGACTAGTATGCATGTATTTCACAAGTTTTACCTGACATAGGGTTACCATATAGTTCTTATGGTAGAGGCTCCACCGTGCCGGGTAAAGAAAGTAAAGCCTCGAAACCCGTTAAGGCCGGTGGTATTTCTTCTGATGAGTCCTAAATGGAAGGTTCTACTTGGAAATATTTTGCTAGATTTAAGGTGCTTTTGCTTGTAAATTTACAACGACTTACATTTATTGATGACGACTTTGCATGGACTTGGACATTTCTGTTTGGTTGACGGTTCGGGTATACTGCTTGGTCCTAGGTAGTTGGATAGATGGGTAAGGTAAAAGCCTCGTTCAAGTGCACATTTGTCTCAATTGCTGGATTAGGACGACAGTTTTTTTTTTTTTTTTTTTTTTTTTTTTTTTTTTTTCCAAGTAATTACCTCTTAAACATAATATGAATCCAGATTGGATCTAGTGCTGGTGGAAGAATCATCAAAAATTCCTCCCCGACGGACCTTAACCCTGGTCCAGGTTTTACCTGAAATTGATGATTATTTGGCGAATTTATCACTTATTTTAAAAGGGTAGCATAAGCAAATGTTCTATTTAGGGTAGTTTTTTTTTTGTATGATTATTTAGACTTTTTTGTATGATTATTTGATTATTATTTGGACATGGTAGTCCAATTTTAACATATAAATTTTCAAAAACAATTCGTCAAATGATTTTTAATTATAATTCAATACTTAAAAAACTGGACAGGGAGAGTAATTGGAAACCGGTTTGTAATTGTGAGCAATTTTTACCGTATGTGGATCAAACTTATAAGCATATTGTAACAGGGGATTTGTCCATTATAAAGCATCGTGATCTTCAAAATATAATGAAAATGGGTTCTAAGTTCCGTCTTTCTTACCGCATAAGGCCAGCAGATATTCTTAGGGGACTAAATAATGATTTAAATTTATCTATTGATAAATGGTGCAAGAAGGAAAAAATTACTAAAGACAGATGTCAGACCCTGATCAATTTCATTCTGAATAGTGTAAGAAATAGCATATATAGAACTTATCCAGCAGATTCTGTGAAAAATTCAATATTTTATAATGTAAATTAGAAACAAACACTTGCTAATATACAGAATGAATTTATAATTGTACCAGTTGATAAAGCTAGCAATAATTTTGCCATAATTTGTCAGAAATTCTATTGTGATATTTTATCAAAAGAGTTACAAACAACAAATACATACGAAAAGGCCAAGATGGAGGAGAATAGTTAATTGAAAATATATAAGAAATAATTTTGAAAAAAAATTCAATATTAAACTAAATGATAATAATAAACAGTTTCCTTTCTTATATTGGAAGATAAAATTTCATAAAAATCCACCAAAACCACGTTTTACTTCTGGGGCAGCTAGGAGTCCAACCGTAAGGGTGGCAACTTGCCTAGATTGATTCTTAGCATAACTTGGAAATAAATTGAAAGCATATTGCTCTGGAATAACAAATTTTTCTAACTTTAATCCAGAATGGATCGTTAATAATTCGTTAGAAGTAATAGATACTTTGGCGAATGTTTCAGCTAAAAGAGTCGATTCATTTGATTTTACAACTCTGTATACGAAATTGTCACTAAATTTAGTATTCGAAAAATTGAAAATGGTGATAAAGAAATCTTTTCTTTTGTCTAATATCGGATTTTTGAAAATTGATACTTTTAATAAAAAAGCCCGATTGACGAATTTCTTTAGAAGTACTATTAATTCAAGATGTTATAGCTTGGATATGGTATGCGATTTATTGGAATTTGTTCTATTTAATACATTTATAAGATTTAATGGGAATTTATATAAACAAACTGTAGGTATTCCTATGGGTGGGAATGCGAGTCCATTCATAGCAGACCTGTTTTTAAGTCCATTAGAATACGAATATATGATAAATAAAAATAGCCCAAGCAATGTAAAATATAACCTGTTCAAGTGCACATTTGTCTCAATTGCTGGATTAGGACGACAGTTTTTTTTGTTTTTTTCCAAGTAATTACCTCTTAAACATAATATGAATCCAGATTGGATCTAGTGCTGGTGGAGGAATCATCAAAAATTCCTCCCCGACAGACCTTAACCCTGGTCCAGGTTTTACCTGAAATTGATGATTATTTGGCGAATTTATCACTTATTTTAAAAGGGTAGCATAAGCAAATGTTCTATTTAGGGTAGGTTTTTTTTTTTTTTTTTTTTTTTTTTTTTTTTTTTTTTATTATTATTTAGATTAAACTTATTAATTGTGGAATTTTGGGTTGGGTTTTGGAGTTGTTTTGGTTTTTTCTATTGTTTTGGTGTTTTTGCTTTATTTTATTTTTGATTTTATATTGAATAATATTGATAAGGATTATATTCAAAGGGGACTGCCGAATATTAGTAAGTGTAATGGTCGTTGTTTTCTTTGTCAAGATCACTTTATCCCTCTAAATTATGTTAAAAGAACTTTATATAATAAAAAGTTTCAATGTTTATGAACTGGACAGGAAAATTGCAAAACAAATAATATTATCTATTTACTAGAATGTAAAAATTGTCAATTACAATATGTGGGGGAAACAATTAACAACATATATAAGAGATTTTCGGGACATAAAACTACAATTACCAAGGAAAAAACTAACAATTATCTAGTTCAGCATTTCAATAATGGTAGTTTCTCTACATATAATATAATTAATAAAATTTTCGAGGATCTGAAACCTTATAACATTACTAAAGAAGAAAAAAATAATTTAAAAAGCAGAAGAGAATAGTATTTTATCATTTCCCTGGGTCCTATGTCCCTTGTTGGGCTAAATGATCGAGTTGAGAAATACTGAGACATGTCGAATGTAGTTGCTAACTGTATTAATGGGTTAACTGAGCACCCTTCTTTTAATTGCCCCTCTAAACGTAAAAACCGATCAAGAGGACATAGGAAAAATAATAAAAAAAATTATTTAGATTTAAATGAATTTTTAATCGATTTAGGTAACATATTTGAGACTAATGGAATGACTAGTTTAATAAAATCTTTAAATATGTTATCAAGGAATAATTTAATAAAAGTATTCTGGATTGCAAAAAATAGTACAACATGTAACTCAAAAAATAAATTAATTTATGATGCAGTTTGCATTTTCGCTAAATCAAAATTTATTTCAAAATATAATAAATTTGATAAAATTGTAAATAAGGATAATAGATTATATTTGTCTATTAATTTTTGTTCTAAACAAATAGAAGATATTAATTTGCCAAGAATCTTAAACCAGCGGAGAGTAAGGACTGCCCTTCCATGTAATTTGGTGTATAATGGTAGTCCAATTTTAACATATAAATTTTCAAAAACAATTGGTCAAATGATTTTTAATTATAATTCAATACTTAAAAAACTGGGCAGGGAGAGTAATTGAAAACTGGTTTGTTATTGCGAGCAATTTTTTTACCAGCGTTGTTGTGGAAACTTCAAAAGGGACTCGTTAAATAGAGAATTAAGAGGGATAGTGCTCTTATTAATGGTCAAAAGCGATCGGAGGGCAAATACCCCCCCCCCCACGCCCATCATTGCCGAAAACACTTTTGATCAATATTTTGATATAGCCATTTTGTTGAACGTAGTTGAAGTATCCGGAAAAATTATGTTTTTGAGTATGAATACCCACTAACAGCCCTCAGGGATAAGGTTAAAAGCTATGCCCTGGGGGCATATAATGTTTTTATAGAAAGTGTTGTCGTAAAAACTTCAAAAAGGGCTCTTTCGATTGGAAATTGAGAGAGATATTGCCCTTTTTAATAGTCAAAAGTAATCGGAGGCGGAATCACACCCCCCCCCCCAACACCAATCATTTCCCCATCACAGACAAGTGCCTTTTTTATTGGTCGGAAGTGATCAGAGGGCAAATGCCCCCCACACCTATCATTTCCCCAAACACTTCCAATCAAATCTTGGTACAGCCATTTTGTTCAGCCTATCAGAAAAGTCTGGAAATTATTTCTTTGAGGATAACATCCCCGCCCAGCCCTCAGAGCAAGGGTTCTAATTTATGCCCTGGGGACATATGGGATTTTTATAGAAAGTGCGATCATATAAACTTCGGAGAGGGCTCATTTGATTGGTAATCAAACGCTCTAGTGCTCTTTTTAAGAGTCAAAGTGATCAGAGGGCAGCTACTCCCTCCCTTTACACACACGTCGTATTGTCCTGAAATAGAAATTTTGAGATAGCCATTCTATTCAAAATAGTCTAAATATCATCCGACAAGGCTTTTGGGGTTGAAACAAACCCCAGAGATTAGGGGCAAGGGTTACATGTTATGCCCAGTGGGTATTTAAGGTTTTTATGGAAGGGATGGTTGTTTAACTTCAGAAGAGGATGAGTGTTTCTCCCTGAAAAAGACTACGTCAATATAAAACAAACAGGAATTAATCAAAAAACTTTTTGCACAAAATAAGTTTTTCAAAAAAAAAGTAAAGAACTCTATTAACTGGGGGATCGCAGAGCAATCCCCCCCCCCCTCCAAAAACCGTCATGTTTTCCTGAAAAACATCGAATAAAAAATTTTTGAGACAGTCATTCTATTCAAAATAGTCCAAAGATCATATAACAAGGCTTTTGGGGTTGATACAAACCACCAGTGTCTAGGGGCGAGGGTTGTAAGTTATGCTGTGGTGCATTGTTTTTATGGAAGTGATGGTTGTTGAACTTTAGAACAGGCTCATTTGGTTAAAAATTCTAGTTCCTTTTTAAGCGTCAAAGGTAATGGAGGGCATTTAGCCTTCCCTCCCCAACAACCTCTTTTTTCACCAAACACATCTGATTGAAATTATGAGATAGCAATTTTGTAAAAAACAGTTTAAAGAACATATAATAATGTCTCTAGGGATGAAACAACCCCCCAGCGCCCTGGGTATAGGGTTGTACGTTATGCCATGTGGGTATATATGGTGTTTATGGAATGGGCAGTTGTATAAACTTCAGAAGGGGCTTATTTGATTTGAAATTGGAAAGTTAGAGTGCCCTTTTTAAGATTCAACGTGATTTAAGAGCTACTAGACCCCCCCCCATGCTCATCATTTCCCTAAACACCTCCAATGAAAATTTGGAGATAACAATTTTGTTCATCGTAGTTAAAGGTTTCAGAAATTATGTCTGTGAGGAGGACCCCCCCCCCCTACATCTGTCAGGATAAGGGCGGTAAGTTATGCCCTGGGGACATAAAATGTTCTTATAGAAAGGTAATATTTGCTTTGGACGGGACTCATTGGATCTGCAATCAGAAGTTCTAGTGTCCTCTTTAAGAGTCAAAGCTATCAGATTGCAACTAACCCCTCCCCCACACACACACACACACAAACACGTCATTTTTCCCGAGATGTATTCAATAGATATTTTGAGACAGTCCTTTTATATTCAAAATATTCCAAATATCATATAACAAGGCTTTTGAGGTTAATATAAACTACCATAGCCTGAAGGTTATAGGTTATACACCTGGGGGATTTAAGGTTATACAGTTGAGGGATCAAAGGTATCATTGTATAAACTTTAAAAGTGGCTCAATTTGTTAAAATTGTAAGTTATAGATCTCTTTTAAGAGTCAATAGTGACAAAGGTCAAGTAGCCCTGCCCCCCCCCCCGCCTCACCCAACTACCCCTCTTTTCACTGAATGTATCTGATTAAAATTGTGCAAAGGCAATTTTGTTTAAAATAGTCCAAAGAACATTTAAAAATGCCTCCAGGGTTGGCACAATCCCCCAGAGCCCTGGGGCAAGAGCTTGAAGTTATGCCCTGGGGCCATACAAGGTTTTTCATCCAATGAGTGGTTGTATTAAATTCAGATGGGTCTCATTGTATTTTAAATTGGAAGTTATAGTACCCTTTTTAGGAGTCAACATAATTTGAGAGGCCCCCCCCCTCACGCCCATCATTTCCCATAACAAACATTCAAAAAAAGTTTTGAGATATTCATTTTTTCAGCATAGTTGAAAGGTTCAGCAAATATGTGTAGCAATTGTTGTAGTAGCAGTTGTAGTATTAGTAGCAGCATGCAAATAATATCTTTTTTCAACATCCCCTTCAGCACATAATGCAATTTTTAACTTAAAACCATCAACTAGTCCTGGAGCACTGCTGATATGACCTTTTGACAACCTATATGGGAATAGTTTATTTTGATTTATTTCAATACGGTTACAATACTGCCCAAATTTTTTTTCTTAATACCCTTAGGTTTACTAGTAATAGCAGTAGCACCAGTAGTTATAGGAGTAGCAGTAGGAATGCAGTTAATAGTAGTAGTCTTAGCTTTAGTAGTAGTAGTAGTAGTAGAAATAGCAGTAATAATAACAGTACCAGTAGTTGTAGTAGATGCAGTAGCATTATGATGCAAATATTGTCTTTGGGTTAATTCAACATCCCCCACAACATGCATTGTAAGTTTTAATTTCACACATTGAACTGTTGCTAAGATATTGCTAATATACCCTTTTGACAACCTGCATAGAGATGGCAGGTTGTCATCCGTAAAACAGAAATATTCTACAAAAATTTCACCTTCATACCTTCATAGGTTGCAGATTTTGAACCGGCCAGAAGAGACACTGTGTATACATTTAATGCTGCTTCTAAAGTCACTGTAACTAACAACACTAAAGGCATTAAGCTGAAACTTTGAGGGAACATTTAGGGGGAGTTTCAATTAAACAAAGAAAAACTATATGCATGCAGGTATTACAAGGGAATATAAGCATTATAGGGTAATAGGGACATAGGCAGTGATACTCTATCATAGGTAACAATATCATTGATATTTTAAAGGAGCAAATTTGATTGAAAATTAAAAGTTCTAGTGCCCTCTTAAGAGTCAAAAGTGATTGGAGGGCAATCAAACTTCCTCTTTGGCTCATAATTTTCCAGACATTTCTAATCAAAATTTTAAGACAACCATTTTGTTCAGCATAGCTGAACATTCTAGTAACTACATCTCTAGGGTTATTGGGCAGGTCAACCCCCACAGTTATGTAATTTGCACATTATGCTTAAAAACTAAATGTTGCTTTAAAATACAATCAAAATGTACTGTTTGTATGCTGGTTGCCAATAAGACATCTCAGCATTATACCAACAACAACTGAGGATATTAAGCTTAAAGTTTTTGGGCTGCTGCTATTACAACCTCCACTCTTAATATTTTACTAAATCAAAAGGGTGTAAGTGTATCCAGGCTATGAAAGAACAAAGATTTAATTTTTTTGGATGGTATTAAGTTTTATTTATCAGGTCAACTAGAGGATGTATATGACAAAATTAAACTAATATTTGTGTCATAATTTTCAAAAGGGTTCATGTTGGTAAAAATTGCTGAAAAAGTTTCTTTAGCATGCAAATAGCATGCCAAACTATAAATTCTTAAAAAAAAAAGATTCAAACCATTAATTTATTTTTCCCTGAAAAAGATTATGTCAATATAAAACAAAAATAAAATTAATTAAAAAAACTTTTTCCACAAAATAAGTTTTTAAAAAAAAGTAAAGAACTCCATTGAACCAAAAATGAACAAAAACAGAATCAAATAATCTACCAAGCATACAACTACCGCACATCAGAATCAATAAGTAAATGAAACTCAAAAGAAACAGAAATTGCAATAAATACCCAAGTCAAAATCAAAACAAGCAGAAATTAACATGAGTAGGGTTCAAAACCCCTATGCTTTCTAAAAGACACCATAGAAAGCTGATTCTTTGACTGAATGTCGTCAATGGTTTGGCTCTTATACTTTTGTTATTGACATTTTTGTTATTTACTTACCGTTCATTAATGTGAAGAATTTGTTTTTTTTTGTATTATTTTTTGCTCCAACCAAATCATATAGAAATTTGTTTGTGGAAAACTGGTTAGGGGTTACTCAGTCATGAATTAGAAGTTATATCTTTTGTTATGGGTGAAAATCTATTTGCAAGCAGTCAACAATGGGGTAACAAACATGTTTTCCATGGTTTTTCCCTATTCTGCTCTCTTTCCTTTGGCTTCTCTATAGTCCTGAATTTTTAGGCCCACCCCTTGCTGGCACACATGCTCTAGAGGGTCCTGAAATTTGCCTACATGACAGGTATATATTGAAATTTTGACAAAACAACATTTTACCTTAATTTTCGGTTGTCAGTTTCATTTTCTCTGGCTTTAGTTCTGAAATTGCAATTCCTGTTATTTGAAGAGAATTTTAAGCTTTATAAATGTTTTTTTTCAAAATTTATAAAATGTGTTTGTATGTCTTTGAAGCTTTATAAATTGGGATTGAGCAAAGTTATGAAGCTGAAAACAATTTTGTTGTACTTCATTTAAGCAGAATATCTATTTTGCAAGGTTTCATTTTTATAACACACTTATTTTTAAAGGTCATCAAAGGTCAGGACCCTCTAGACATAGAAGGAGTGGAGGTAGGTACTTCAAAATACCTTCTCAGGACATACTTGAGCCTGTAGACCCATCCCTGAAAGTTTCATTTTCCTAACCTAACCCCTCTCCAAGACAGCTCAAAGTAGCTAAAGTAGAATTTTACCCAGGTAAATACTTAGCATTTGTTACATCTGCTAATAAATATAAAAAGGTAAAGTTCTACCAAATCATATTATTGAGTTAGGAATAAAGTGAATACACCATTAAATGCCTTTTCTTATGCTGATTACAAATATAATAATCATTTCTATGAATTTCAGCCCCCCCCCCTATATATACCTAACATGACCCAACCTAACCTAAACTAACCTAACCCTGAATTGGCATAGCCTATATAGGGAGGGCTGAAATTTGTTTCCAATAGAAATGATTATTACATTTGTAATCAGCATAAAAAAAGGCACTGAATGGTGTATTCACTTTAGTCCTAACTCAATAATATGATTTGGTAGAACTTTACCTATAAAAATGAACTCAGTTAATAAAACAACTCCTACTTCATATAATGCATACAAAATACAAAATAGAGATGCCTAAGTTTATGCTTACAGTCACATTTTTGTAAGTAATGTGAAATGTACATTCATAACTAGGAAAATTATAGTACATATGTTTGTATATACTGTGGGAAACAAAAGCAGTATCTATATTATTCACAAAATAACATTTTCAGAGTCTGGTGGCATTTTAAAAACAGTTCTCAAGATTTCAAGTTCACAGTAGAACTTGAAATCTGAAAGCATTTTTGAAAATGTTTTGTTATAAATGGTTCTTATACCAGCAATACCTTTCTTAATGTTGATCAACAAATCCATGTGTTACTGTGAAATTCAAGTAGTGGAATATTGCCTCAAATTGTGAGTCAAAGACATTTTTCCTGATTTATTGTGTGATTTTCCTATTAATTAACCCCAATGTGATATATCATAGTTAATTACCTTATTGTTTTATTCTCTGTCTGGTTTTCTAAATGGTGATATAAAAGTTTTATTCCTATTAGCTTCAACGTTTCAAGACTTCGAATTTCGAATGTCGCTGCTGCCGTTGAAAATTTTCGAATATATTTGTTTGGCGAATTTGAAAATTTAGCCAAAAGATCAGTGAATCTGCATCATAGTGTCGATCCACTGACAAAGCAAGTGGAAGAGGGTGGGTCACGGGGCGCAAGTGCCGGTGTATCTGAAGATACTGATATCTCTAAAACTACGCGGATCAGGTGAGCAGGGATCAACGCTTCAGTAGAACCCAATATTTGCATACGACGGGGTACCACTGCTGCCATCTATAATCAAGTCTAACGCGAACAAGACCACACCTCTTTCTAGACCTGTTTGATGGTTCTGTTTGTTGATGGTTATATGGTTTGATGGTTATATGGTTTGAGTGTTATATAGTTTGATGTTGTTTCATAGTTCTGTTTGTTGATGGTTATATGTTTTGAAGATTATATTGTTCATTGGTTATATGGTTTGATGTTGTTTCATATTTCTGTTTTGTTTGTTGGTCAACTTGTTTGATGGTTCTAAGCCTAATGGATACAAACAGAAGTTTACAACATTGTCAGATAAGAGTGTTTGATGATTATATTGTTTGTTGGTTATATGGTTTGATGTTGTTTCATAGTTCTGTTCTGTATGTTGATGGTTTGATGTTGTTTCATAGTTCTGTTTGTTGATAGTTATATAGTTTGATAGTTATATGGTTTGATGGTTATATGGTTTGATGGTTATGAGTGTTGTTTCATGGTTCTGTTTGTTGATGGTTATATGGTTTGATGGTTATATTGTTTGATGGTTATATGATTTGATGTTGTTTCTGTTCTGTTTGTTGGTCAACTTGTTTGATGGTTAAATTGTTTGATGGCTATATGATTTGATGTTGTTTCTTAGTTCTGTTCTGTTTGTTGTTGGTTATATGGTTTGATGGTTATATGATATGATGTTGTTTCATAGTTCTGTTTGTTGATGGTTATATGGTTTGATAGTGTTTCTTAGTTCTGTTCTGTTTGTTGTTGGTTATATGATTTGATGCTGCTTCATAGTTCTGTTTGTTGATGGTTATATGGTTTGTTGGTTATATGGTTTGATGCTATTTCATAGTTCTGTTCTGTTTGTATGTCAACTTGTTTGATGTGTCTAAGCCTATTACTCCAAAGCTAAGTTTACATGGGGGGTTCTTGACTGTGTTCAGTAAATACGCAAGTTCCATTTGAACAGTGTTGCACAAGTTTAAAACTTTTCCAACATCACACACACGACATGAGAAGAAACCTAGCAAAGGAAGCAAGAAACAACAGACTTTCACACAAGTAAAATCATGAACCAGCATAAGTAAAAATACCAAATCATAAGTTAAGAGTTTTAGTTTAGAGTTTATAGTTCTAGTTTAGAGTTTATAGTTTTATAGTTTTAGTTAGAAATGATTATTATATTCGTAATCAGCATAAAAAAGGCATTGAATGGTGTATTCACTTTAGTCCTAACTCAATAATAATATTTGGTAGAACTTTACCTATAAAAATGAACTCAGTTAATAAAACAACTCCTACTTCATATAATGCCTACAAAATAAAGATGCCTAAGTTTACGCTTACAGTCACATTTTTGTAAGTAATGTCAAATGTACATTCATAACTAGGAAAATTATAGTACATATGTTTGTATATACTGTGGGAAACAAAAGCAGTATCTATATTATTCACAAGATAGCATTTTCAGAGTTTGACATTCTGATGGCATTTTAAAAACAGTTCTCAAGATTTCAAGTTCACAGTAGAACTTGAAATCTGAAAGCATTTTTGAAAATGCTTTGCTATAAATGGTTCTTATACCAGCAATACCTTTCTTAATGTTGATCAACAAATCCATGTGTTACTGTGAAAATCAAGTACTGGAATATTGCCTCAAATTGTGAGTCAAAGACATTTTTACTGATTTATTGTGTGATTTTCCTATTAATTGACCCTAATGTGATATATTATAGTTAATTACCTTATTGTTTTATTCTCTGTCTGGTTTTCTAAATGGTGATATAAAACTTTTATTCCTATTAGGTTCAACGTTTCAAGACTTCCAATGTCGCTGCTACCGTTGAAAATTTTCGAATATATTTGTTTGGCGAATTTGAAAATTTAGCCAAAAGATCAGTGAATCTGCATCATAGTGTCGATCCACTGACAAAGCAAGTGGAACAGGGTAAGTCAGGGGCCGCAAGTGCCGGTGTATCTGAAGATAGTAATATCTCTAAAACTATGGGGATCAGGTGAGCAGGGATCAACGCTTCAGTCGAACCCCATACTTGCATACGACGGGGCACCACTGCTGCTGTCTATAATCGAGTCTAACGCGAACAAGACCACACCTCTTTCTAGACCTGTTTGATGGTTATATGGTTTGTTGGTTATGAGTGTTGTTTCATGGTCTGTTTGTTGATGGTTATATGGTTTGATGGTTATATGATTTGTTGGTTATATGGTTTGATGTTGTTTCATAGTTCTGTTTGTTGATGGTTATATGGTTTGAAGATTAAATTGTTCGTTGGTTATATGGTTCGATGTTGTTTCATATTTCTTTTTGTTTGTTGGTCAACTTGTTTGATGGTTCTAAGCCTAATGGATACAAACAGAAGTTTACAACATTGTCAGATAAGAATGTTTGATGGTTATATTGTTTGTTGGTTATATGGTTTTCATAGTTCTGTTTGTTGATGGTTATATGGTTTGAAGATTATACTGTTCGTTGGTTATATGGTTCGATGTTGTTTCATATTTCTTTTTGTTTGTTGGTCAACTTGTTTGATGGTTTTAAGCCTAATTGATACAAACAGAAGTTTACAACATTGTCAGATAAGAGTGTTTGATGGTTATATTGTTTGTTGGTTATATGGTTTGATGTTGTTTAATAGTTCTGTTTGTTGATGGTTATATAGTTTGATGGTTATATGGTTTGATGGTTATATTGTTTGCTGTTTATATGATTTGATGTTGTTTCATGGTTCTGTTGGTTGATGGTTATATTGTTTGATGGTTATATGATTTGATGTTGTTTCATAGTTCTGTTCTGTTTGTTGGTCAACTTGTTTGATGGTTATATTGTTTGATGGCTATATGATTTGATTTTGTTTCTTAGTTCTGTTATGTTTGTTGTTGGTTATATGGTTTGATGGTTATATTGTATGGTTTGTTGGTTATATGATTTGATGTTGTTTTTTAGTTCTGTTCTGTTTGTTGATGGTTATATGGTTTGATGGTTATATGGTTTGTTGATGGTTATATGGTTTGATAGTGTTTCTTAGTTCTGTTCTGTTTGTTGTTGGTTATTTGATTTGAAGCTGCTTCATAGTTCTGTTTGTTGATGGTTATATGGTTTGATAGTTATATTGTTTGTTGGTTATATGGTTTGATGTTGTTTCATAGTTCCGTTCTGTTTGTATGTCAACTTGTTTGATGTGTCTAAGCCTATTACTCCAAAGCTAAGTTTACATGGGGGGTTCTCGACTGTGTTCAGTATAATACGCAAGTTGCATTTGAACAGTGTTGCAAGGTCCCCTACCCCAACCCCCAACTGCCCCCCGCAATTCCCTCGCTTTGCGCGCTTGAGACACAGAAGGGCCTCCCCCCCTCCACCCAACTTTTTGCCCCCCCTTATTTTTTACACTATTTTTGCGTGCTTGAGACATAGAAATTAACAAACAGAAAACGTTTTTCAGATGAAGCAGGGAACAGGTTCAAAACTTTTCCAACATCACACACATGACATGAGAAGAATACTAGCAAAGGAATCAAGAAACAACAGACTTTCACACAAGTAGATACATGAACCAGCATAAGTAAAAATACCAAATCATAAGTTAAGAGTTTTAGTTTAGAGTTTAGAGTTTTAGTTTAGAGTTTAGTTTAGAGTTTTAGTTAGAGTCATACTTTTAGTTTAGTTTTAGTTATGAATTTAGAGTTTTAGTTTAGAGTCTTAGCTTAGAGTTTTAGTTAGAGTTATAGTTTAGTCTAGTTTTAGTAAGGAGTTTTAGTTTAGAGGTGAAGTTTAGTCTAGAGTTTTAGTTAGAGTTATAGTTTTAGTTTAGTTTTAGTTAAGAGTTTTAGTTTAGAGTATAGAGTTTTAGTTTCGAGTCTTAGCTTAGAGTCTTAGTTTCGAGTCTTAGCTTAGAGTTTTAGTTAGAGTTAGAGTTTGGTTTAGTTTTAGTTAAGAGTTTTAGTTTAGAACTGTAGTTTAGATTTAGTTTAGAGTTTTAGTTTAGATTTTTAGTTAGAGTTAGAGTTTTAGTTTAGTTTTAGTTAAGAGTTTTTGTTTAGAGTATAGAGTGTTAGTTTCGAGTCTTAGAGTTGTAGTTTAGAGTCTTAGCCTAGAATTTTAGTTAGAGTTATAGTTTGGTTTAGTTTTAGTTAAGAGTTTTAGTTTAGAGTTTTAGTTAGAGTTATAGTTTAGTTTAGTTTTAGTTTAGAGTTTTAGTTTAGTGTTTTAACCTAAATTTTTAGTTTATTTAAGATTTTTAGAGTTCATAGTTTCATCTTAGAGTCTTAGCTTAGAGTTTTAGTTATTGTTATAGTTTAGTTTAGTTTTAGTTAAGAGTTTTAGTTTAGAGTTGTACTTTAGTTTTAGTTAAGAATTTAGAGTTTAGTGTTATACCTTAGAGTCTTAGCTTAGAGTTTTAGTTAGATTATAGTTCAGAGTATTAGTTTAGAGTTTTAGTTTAGAGTTTTAACCTAAAGTTTTAGTTTTTAAGAGTTTAGAGTTTTAGTTTAGAGTCATACCTTAGAGTTTTAGTTAGAGTTATAGTTTAGTCTAGTTTTAGGAAGGAGTTTTAGTTTAGAGCTGTAGTTTAGTTTTAGTTAAGAGTTTTAGTTTAGAGTATATGGTTTTAGTTTCGAGTCTTAGCTTAGAGTTTTAGTTAGAGTTATAGTTTAGTTTAGTTTTAGTTAAGAGATTTAGTTTAGATTCTTAGCTTAGAATTTTAGTTACAGTTATAGTTTAGAGTTTTAGTTTAGAGTTTTAACCTAAAGTTTTAGTTTAAAGTTGTAGTTTAGTTATAGTTAAGAGTTTTAGAGTTTAGAGTTTTAGCTTAGAATCTTAGCTTAGATTTATAGTTAGAGTTATAGTTTACTTTAGTTTTAATTAAGAGTTTTTGTTTAGAGTTGTAGTTTAGTTATAGTTTAGAATTTTAGAGTTTCGAGTTTTAGCTTAGAGTCTTAGCTTAGAGTTTTCGTTAGAGTTATAGTTTAATTTAGTTTTAGTTAAGAGGTTTAGTTTAGAATTGTTGTTTAGTTTTAGATAGGAGTTTTAGTTTAGAGTTTTAGTTTGGTATTAGCTTACAGTTTTAGTTAGAGTTATAGTTCAGTTGTAGTTTAGAGTCTATAGTTTTAAGTTAGAGTCTCAGCTCTTAGAGTTGTGTAGTTTAGAGTCTAGAGTTTTAAGTTAGAGTCTCAGCTCTTAGAGTTTTAGTTAGAGTTATGTTTTATGTTAGTTTCAGTTAAGAGTTTTTTTGGACTTGTAGTTTAGTTTTAGTTAAGTTAAGTTTAGTTTTAGTTAGTTAAGTTTTAGCCTAGAGTCTTAGCTTAGAGTTTTTAGTTACACTTATAGTTTAGTTTAGTATTAGTTAAGAGTTTTAGTTTAGAGTTTTAGTTTAGACTTTAGAGTTTTAGCTTAGAGTCTTATCTTAGACTTTTAGTTGGAGTTATAGTTTAGTTTAATTTTAGTTAAGAGTTTTAGTTTAGAGTTCTAGTTAGAGCTATAGTTTAGTTAATTTTAGTTTAGAGTTATAGCTAAGCGTTTTAGTTAGAATTATAGTTTAGTTTAGTTTTAGTTAATAGTTTTAGCTTAGAGTTGTAGTTTAGTTTTAGTTAAGAGTCTTAGTTTAGATTTTATTTTAGTTTTAGTTAGATTTATAGTTTAGTTTAGTGTTAGCTAAGAGTTATAGTTTAGAGTTTAGAGTTTTAGTTTAGAGTCTTAGCTTAGAGTTTTAGTTAGTTATAGATTGCTTTAGTTTTAGTTAAGTGTTTAGTTAGAGTTATAGTTTAGTTTAGTTTTAGTTAAGTTTAGAGTTTAGAGTTTTAGTTTAGAGTTGTTCTTTAATTTTAGATAAGAGTTTTAGTTTAGAGTTTAGATTATTAGTTTAGAGTCATAGCTTAGAGTTTTAGTTAGAGTTATAGTTTATTTTAGTTTTATTTTTGAGTCTAGAGCTTTAAGTTAGAGTCTCAGCTCTTAGAGTTTTAGATAGAGTTATATTTTATTTTAGTTTTAATTAAGAGTTTTAGTTTAGACTTGTACTTTAGTTTTAGTTAAGAGTTTTAGTCTAGAGTTTTAGTCTAGAGTCTTAGCTTAGAGTTTTAGTTAGAGTTATAGTTTAGTTTAGTTTTAGTTAGGAGCTTTAGTTTAGAGTTGTAGTTTAGTTTTAGTTAAGAGTTTTAGTTTAGTTAAGAGTTTTAGTTGAGAGTCTTAGCTTAGAGTTTCAGTTAGAGTTTTAGTTTAGTGTTAGTCAGGAGTTTTAGTTTAGAGTTGTTGTTTAGTTTCAGATAAGAGTTTAAGTTTAGAGTTTAAAGTTTTGGCTTGGAGTCTTAGCTTAGAGTTACAGTTTAGTTTAGTTTTAGTTTAGAGTCTAAAGTTTTAGTTTAGAGTCCTAGCTTAGAGTTTTAGTTAGGGTCATAGTTTAGTTTAGTTTTAGTTAAGAGTTTTAGTTTAGACTTGTAGTTTAATTTTAGTTAAGAGTTTTAGCACAGAGTCTTAGCTTAGAGTTTTTAGTTTGACTTATGGTTTAGTTTAGTTTTAGTTAAGAGTTTTAGTTTAGAGTTGTTGTTTAGTTTCAGATAGGAGTTTTAGTTTAGAGTTTTAGTTTGGTATTAGCTTACAGTTTTAGTTAGAGTTATAGTTTAGTTGTAGTTTAGAGTCAAGAGTCTTAAGTTAGAGTCTCAGCTCTTATGACACAATATCCCGACAATTTAATTAACTCTTTCCTCCCAATTTTTTTTTGTGTTCAGCACTTTCTCAAAAGTCGGGCCCAATACTCGCGCTTCTTCCGCATACTGGAGCCAACCGTTTCTTTCTATGTCATCGTAATTTGCCGATTTGTTCAAAGGTAGAACACTGCTCTTTTGTCTTTGTATTTTTACGTGAAATCTTTGCTTGTACCAATGCAAACCCCTGCACACAGTTTTCACATCACTTTCACTTCCTGTGATAAAATTTCCGTCATCTAAGAAATCTGCACTTTTCTGAAAAACGTGTTCAGAAACTTGAACACCGCACATTCTTTCTTCTACATACCGAAAGAGTGGGTCGAGATATATTTCAAATAGCGTTCCAGAACAAGGGTCCCCTTGCAGCAGACCTCTTTCTAGGTTTACTATTGTCGTCAATTTTCCATTCACTTTTATAACCACTTTCGGTGCAGAATATATTCTTTCCAATTTATCTATGACATTCTTTACGAAATTCATCTTTAATTGCATTAATAACCACAAAATCTCTCATATTACGGAATCATACGCCTTCACTATGTCAGTGCCAACTAGGGATAATAGGTTCCAACCTAACACTTTTTCCATCGTTTTTTATCTCGCCGAAGGCAAAGGTCTCTGAGAACTGTCAGGATATGTTGGGCTTTCCTGCTTTTTATTCCACCGTACTGGTAATCTCCCGCTATTTTCGCTGCGCTTTTATCCAGTCTTTTAGACCATACTATAGTATATATTCTAAAGTCGCAGTTTTTTAAGGAGATTGGTCGCCAGTTTCGAAGGTCTTCTCTAGGTCCACCCTTGTGCAACAGTGATATAACTGACAGTTCACTTTCAGGGTATCCTCTTGACCCAAATTGATTTAGCACTTTTATTAAGAATTCCTCGATTTTGCTCCACGTTAACTTATAAAAATCATAGCTTAGCCCATCCCTTCTTACCGATACTCCATTTTTTAACCCGGATGTCATTTTTTCTAATTCATGTCCCTTAATTTCTTCACCTATTTCCGTATTTTCTTCTTCTGTAACCTGGTATCTTGACTTGAATTCATCAAAGCAGTTCTCTATTGTGTTTCTTATCGGTGTTATTTTATACAACACCCTGTAAAAGAAGGTAGTTTCATTTAATATTCTTGTTTGATCCGAGGTTGTTCCACCGTTTTCGGTTCTCACTCTCCCGATTTGGTTTTCGTTTCTCTTTGCTTGCGCTTTAGCTTTTTCTGACAACGTTATCAGTCTTGATCCTTCTAGCTCTTGTAATCTATTTTTTATCTTAAAGGTTTCGAACTTTTTTTCTTCAATTTGTCTTACTTGCTTTTTTGTTTCGTAATACTCTTGCCAGATGCTTTGTCCTAAATCCATTTCTTCCTTTAGGTCTGTTAACGTCCAATACAGGTGGCGTTTGTGAGCTTCTTTCTCTCTTCTCTGTTGCTTTTCAAGACCTCTAATAAAAAAACAATTTTTGCTTTGAACGTAATCCAAAATTGGCAACGTTTGTTTCTTCAACGTAAACTCCTAGTAATTCTTTTACTTTACTTCGAATTATTGTTATGGTCTCTTTTTCTCGTAGTATATTTGGGTCCATTCTCCAAAATGCTTATTTTTTTGACGTCGATACTACGGTCCTGTCTGCATCATAATTGAACGTCATAACTAAGGCCGTGTGATCTGTGAAAGGTACTACTACGTTTTCAATCTTCGTCACATTTTTCATGAGGTTTGAAGGGCAGTTAATTCTGTCTATACGGCTCGCACCTCTTCCGTCAATATGTGTGTAAGATACCTCTTTATTCTTTTCGATCCAGGCATCTTTCAGCTTCCAAACACGTACAATTTCATTTAGTTCTTTGCTTAGTTTCCTCTTGTCATTTTACTTGGCATTACTTTTGATTTCTGTTTGCTGTAATACGCAATTGAAGTCACCTAAGACAATCATTGATTCTGCAATGAGATGCTTGATAATTTTCCTTCTGAGGAATTCTTCGCGTTGCTCAAAATTATTTGTGCCAGACGTTAAGTGTATATTAACCAAAGTGATATTTTGCCACGTGATGCTGCTCACTTTTCCATCGGTTTCATATTTCAGGCTCTCTTTATGTATGTTTTCATCATTTCGAAAAATGAATCCTGTGTCAGATACCAGTCCTGCTGATATAAACTTATAACCTTTCTCTTAAAGATACCTTATATTTGTCGGGTCTACCTCCTGGACGCACAAAATATCCAATTTATTTGTTAAAATAAAATCTAGTAGCATTTTTTGTCTTTTCTCCTGTTTTAGACAATTTAAATTTAAAGTTCCTATTCTGAAAGCCATATTTTTGTTAAGGTCTTTTAATTTTTTTTTTCCTGTTTTAATTCCTTCTTTTCTTTTCGCTTGGTTTCGCACCTTTTTCTTCTCACTGTTTGACTCCACCGAATCTTGCGAGACACTGCTATACTGTCTTTTGAGAGTGTCTCCCGGTTTTCTTGTTTCTGGCGTTTTCTTGAAAGCTGTGCCTGAAGTTGGTATCCGTGACTGTTTGCTGATCAACGCTCCTCATTTACTTTGTGCTCGGTACTCCCCTCTCCATTTTTTTTCATTTTTAGCGTACTGAGTTTGATCCAGTTGGTTGGTGGCTTCTGTTTCTGTATTTTTTACGAGCGGAGATGTGGTACATTGTTTCGGATTCTCTGGTTGGTGAATTTGTGATGTGGCTGCGAAAACTTAGTTGACTGCTTCTGTGCTGCTAAGCGATACAATACCCTGTAGTGTTGATTTAGATTTATCTGGGAGTGTGGCTAACCCGGCCGTTCCCCAAGGATTGTGGCTTTTTCCTGTTGTACCCTTCTCTGGTTTGGATTATTTCTCGGGCAGTTCGCAGCATCATGGTCGTCGTTGCGGCAAATAAAACATAGCTTGGGTTGGCCATCGCAGGATACAAAAATCTTATCTTCTTGGTTTATCATAATAGCAGTGGAATGTGGGATTCGATATACATAAGCGCTGAAGCTCGGCTTGTGGCTACCTGAATAAAATCTTCCCCTTCGAACTTCTGACGCATGTTCAGGACCTGCCCATAGCATATGAGTCCTGCTCCAACTTTATCAGCCGAAGATTCGCCGTGGATTTTTCGGAGATAAATGAGAACTGGGCGTTTGCCATGTTTTTCCACAAATACTGGGTAAACAACTTGATCAAAATTTATCTTCAGCTCCATTTTCTTCCGTTTATCGACAAAGTCATCGGTGACTACTGCAGAAATAAGTGTAACGTGCACGTTTCCAAATTTCCGCAGATCGTCAGAATCTATCGCTCGGACATTTGTTGCATTGAGATTTAGCCCCTTTAGGAAACGATGGATGTCAATATCTCGAATGGTTTTAATAATATCCTCTGGGATAGCTCTGAAGTTAAAGCTAACTGTACTCCTCTTTTTTTTCTTTTTTTTACGCAAAACTACACTTTTTCAAAATGCACCAAAACTTCGTTCGCTCCGCCCTTTCCGGAACCTCGAGAGGTCTCCGGCAACGCTGCGCCCTGATGTCACTCATATCGTCACTTCCTTCGGGATAAAACCACTGTGAAATGATACTTAAACCTTAGACGTAATTGGGAAAATACTTGCACACACTGAAACCAACACTAGACCACACTGTATCACATTCACTGATGCTTTCCAAGTTCCCTCTATCTCTGTTTTGGCACCAAAAGGGAGATTCTTTTCAAACAACTGTGACATGCGCTGCCCAGTTGCTTTATTTCTGATCTATTAGAGAAAGGGTATTCCAAATTTTACTAAAATTGAGTTACCAAATTACAAAAAAATAAAGCCTTCGTACAATATCCCCCACTAAAAATATTAGTACGGTTTTTGTTTAAAAAGGAATAAACGAAAATAAATACAAATTTACTAAGATCCACTGTAACTCAATTTCTCCTTATACTATTTCTAAATGTAACCCCTAAGACTTTTGGTCTCGATAATTTGTCTATAATTTTCTTAACTTTTTGAATATCAATCCTACTGAACGAAATCCTGTTATAGATATAAAGATCGTAAAAATATTTTAAGTCAATGTCCAAGATGTTAATTCATCTTTCCCTTTTTCTTCTTGCAAGGAAACTCGTATTTGCCTCACTTCATCCAGGCGAATGGTTGAACTTTCCCTATTCTAAAAGTAAATAGAAAATAAATATTCAATTTCGGCTTCTAAAATGTAATAGACTGTTTAGTCGTTTATCCTGAATCTGTTATAAGTTATTAAAAAAAATACTTGAGTACAACTTGGCCTTAATATAAGCTTTTCAAACTATGATTAAAAAGTTTCAGGTTTTCTTTTTCCTTTTATAATTCAAGCGTTTCGTCACCAAGTAAAATTAAGGCTCAGTCATAAATTTTGTATTTTATTGACAGTCATCACTGTACTTTGAAGAGGATATTAGATACACCTTTCCAAATGATAAGAAAATCCTTAAAGGAGTATTTAAAGGGGCCAAAAGGTCCAGTAACAATGAAAGACTTGAGAAACCAAAGGCAAATAAAAAATATATTCTACGAGGAAAAAATTTTGTACCCGTTCTCTATGTAAAAAAAATGCGACTTATAAAAATTTGTACCTTTCGAACATTCTGAACACATCTCTGTTGTCGGAGACAGGAAAATCACAGATTATTACCAGTTCAAGTTGGTGTGCGGTCACGTTAAAAGGTGTAGTTTTATATAATTTCCATAATCCATATCCTATATTTGACGGATATTTAAATCCTACCGGCAGTACCTTTTATTTTCAACAATATTTTAAATCCTATGGGCAATACGATTAGTCTTATCATTGCTCCTTAGATGGTGCTATTACTATATTTGTACCAATGTAAATTGGTCATTATTCGCCCTAAGTTGCGATTTTCCTCTGGTATTAATTGACCGAATATAAAAGAGGTCACGAGTGAAAATATTTTCTCTAAGAGTGGGGTAACTACCACTAACATTATCTCCTCTCTAACAGAGGTCATATTTCTTTACTGCTTCTTCAACCTGGCAGTAAATATTTCCGAAGAAACAAAATTGTGTTGATTTATTTAAAGTTTTGAAAGCTCCCATCTGCCCCCCCCCCCCCGCCAAAAAAAAGGACTTGAATACAGGAAACGGAAGAATCCATTAACTAGATTTTTTTTTATAAAATTATCTTGAATTGACGTCTTTTTTTCTGGTCAGAATCATACTGTGTATACAATAAGCCATTCACGGGAACCGAATGGAGGTTTCCTAGCCTTTTCCTAAAAAAATGGTATTTCCTTTCTTTCCTAAATTCGCGATTTCTGGTTCTGAGCTCTATCCAAAATGTCAAATCTTTTAAATTTTTCGGTATCCTGCTTACTTTAGAAGCCATTTTAGTAATGTGATAGCTTTCTTTGTCTCAATTTTTAGCCATGAAGACACCAATCCAGGTTCATGATCATCAATACTCTGTGAGCATATGCATATGCAACCTTTGCGCACTGGGATACAACCCTTTTCGTATCCCTATGGATGCAAATCTTTTTTGCTTGCTTAAGAAGTGGACGCAATCCCTTTTCGCATCCTTAAGAGGTGGACGAAACCCATTTTTGCATCTTTGAGAGGTGTCCTCTAAACCTCCCTCTGAAGTACATGACTCCCTGTCATGAAATGTCCGTGACTCTTAGTTACACTAAGTCTATTCCCAAGAGTTAACCTATATCTACAAACAACGGAATCTGGGCCTGTGCCTTTCGGTGGTTCACTAACTATTGCCCGGCGTTCGCAGTGCTTTCGGCAAAAATTGTCCTAAAAATTTTTTGGTGTTGGTTTATAGGTGCTAGAGCTAAATAATATTTTGCTTTGTGTCCTGTTTCACTACAGCGGACACACATTGGAGGTTTTTCACAGTCTGATTGTCTAGGTGGACCCCCGTAAGTCCAGCATTTTATGCGAGCGTTTTATGTTTCACTAAATTAATTCTTGGAATTATTAACCCTAGTTGGTCTTGACATATCTATTCTAAAATAGCTAGACTCTCCGCAGTTCAAACATTTTTTTGGGTTGTGGTTATAATATCCTACGTATTGAAATTCTACTCTGGAGTTATCTCTTTGTCCTCCAGGGGAAGTCTTGTCTCCTGAGTCAACCACCGTTGCCCCAAATATATGTCTAAGGAGTCCGTATACATTAAATCAACCGATTCAAATCTCTTTGCCAGCGCTAATAATTTATGTTTGTCGTCAGTTGCTTTAGTTTGTTCATAAACTTTCCTTCCAATTGAAGGGACCATATCACTTTTAAAAATACTAATAATTAATCATCTGCCCCTATACCAGGAGAATTTTTTGCATACTGTAGTGCCTTTCTACTAATTCGGGAGTAAAATTGGTGTGCCAATTCAGATGGCCTTTGTTTCTCGGATAGGAGTTCTTGCATTTTCTGTGCAGCTGGTTTTTCAAGTAAAAAGTCTTCTTTTAGAAGTCTTTCTAAATGGTCTAAATCTCTAATTATATAAATATCTAAGCTCGTTGAAAACCTTTGGACTTCTCCCCGTGTATGGCAAATAGCTTGATTAATTAGCAATGTCATTTTTTTCTAAACTCGTTTGTATTTGTTTAAGAGTCGTAATCCACGAATGGATTTCATTTGGATATTAAATAAAAAAAAACAAGTTTGTTTAACTGAAAGTAAGGAGCGACATTAAAACTTAAAACGAACAGAAATTATTCCGTATATGAAATGGACTTTCCCCTCCTCAACACCGCGCTCTTTAAGCTAAATTTTTTTATAGTTTTAAGAAACAATGTTGTGAGAGAGAGTCAAACTTTAGCGTAATGAGCGAGGGGTTGAGGAGGGGCCGGTCCCTTCCCTATACAGAATAATTTCTATTCGTTTTAACTCTTAATCTTGCTCCTTACTTTCAGTTTAAAAAACTTGTTTTTTTTATTTAATTTCTGATCGTTTTTTAGTTAATGCAGCTTTTATTTTGGCTCGCCGTCATTGAATAAGTAAACAAAATTTGCATAAAAATTTTACTTTCCTTTTGATAAATGGCTGTCTCTAAATTTGGTTCTGACGTAATTTACAAATTAACTTACCTAACGAACTATTATATTCGTATATTTTTCTTCTGGCAAAAAATACAAAGTTGCAAATTTTTGCAGATATGAGCTTGAAACCTATGTTATGGGTTTTCTGATACGCTGAATCTGACGGTGTGATTTTCATTAAAATTCTTTCACTTTTAGGGGATGTTTCCCCCTCTTTAAAAAATCAGGTGAGTTTTCTGAGGCTCGTAGCCTTTGATGAGTAATACTAAACTTAATAAAATTCATATATTTATAATCAGAAATATGACTCCATTATTTTGATAAATTTTTTTAAAAAAAATTTCCTTTTCTTAAATTTTGGCTTAATTTTGATCCGTATCGCTTGTTTTTTTTTTTTTTTTTTTTTTTTTAATTATTTTTTTTTTTTAATTTTATTATTGGTTTCAACCCGTATTCAAAAAAACGCTCTTTAAGTTAAAAGTTAAAAAAAAATTAATTCACAAACCCCTGAATCACACAGGCCGTTTAATTAGAATAGATAGCCATTTTGAAAGCACTAAAAAAAACTGTAGCGTAAAGAGCGAAGTATTGACTTGGGGGAGAACCCCCTCATATACGTAATAATTTCTGTTCATTTTAAGTTCTAATGTTGCTTCTTACTTTCAGTTGAAAGTACTTGTTTTTTTAATTTAATTTTTGATCGTTTTTTAAATAATGCTTGAAAATCCGCCGCCCCCTTCATAGAAATGTCCCTTACCCCAACGAAACATCCTCCATGGAAAGATTCTCCTGAGTAACCCCCGCCTCCAGCCCCCCCCCCCCCCCAAAAAAAATTCTCCCTGAAAATGTCTGTATACTTCCCAATAACCAATACACTATGTAGGCAATAGGCAAAGTTCATAACTTGCAGCCCTTCCCCTGGGAACTGTGGGGGATTAAGTCATCGTAAAAGACATATTTATTAGGTTTTATTATATTTATTAGGCTAAACAAAATAGCTATCTCAAAATTTTAATTGGGTGACTTTGAGAAAAAAACGAGCGTGGGAGGGGGCCTAGTTGCCCTCCATTTTTTTTGGTGACTTAAAAAGGGCACTAGAACTTGTAATTTCATTTTAAATGATTCCTCCTACGATATTCTAGGACCTCTGGGTCAATACAACTACCCCTGGAAAAAAAAAAAAAACAAATAAACACGCACCCGTGATCTTTCTTCTGGCAAAAAATGCAAAATTCCACATTTTTGTAGAAGGAGCTTGAAACCTCTGCAGTAGGGTTATCTGATACGCTGAATATGATGGTGTGAATTTCATTAAGGTTCTATAACCTTTAGGGGGTCTTTCCCCCTTTTTTCAAAAATGAGCCAAATTTTCTCAGGCGCTTAACTTTTGATGGGTAAGATTAAACTTGATGAAACTTATATATTTGAAATCAGAATTAAAATCTGATTCTTTTGATGTATCTATTGGTATCAAAATTCCTGTTTTTAGAGTTTCGGTTACCATTGAGCCGGGTCGCTCCTTACTTACAGTTCGTTACCACGAACTGGTTGATGTTAGTAACGAGATGGGAGGGGCCTGTTCTACAAATGGATTTTGAATCCTACTTGTGACGGTGGCATCTGTATATTGCCTTTCTAGAGCGTTTATTCTAGAATGTGCTTGTTGTAGTGCAATGTCTAACTCTTTGATTTTGTTTTCATTTGAACTCATAATGGTTCTATCTTTATAAACATTTAACGTGGGAAACGTTTTAGACCTTTAAATTGTTTTAAACTACTAAAATGAGTTAGTTTATAAATTGCGTAAGAGTTAGCTCAATATCTTAATTTAAATTAACCCTCAAGGCTAATAGTATGATTACACTTTTGAAGATGATTAACCTAAAACACTATATTAAAAAAGATTCAAGCAGGCTACAGATAATACGGACACTGGAACTTGTAACAAAGAGAAAGAAAAAGTGAAGAAACAAATAGTTCTAACTTCTAGGAAGGTAAAACTATCTAAACTTACTTTCAAGTCAACTTATTTAAATTTGTTTCTTAAATGAACACTTTTTCGAACTTTTCTGTCGCTGCTAGGATTGACGATCATCGTCAGAAAACTGAACACACACCTTCTTTGGAGGAGCAGAGGACTAAATTTTACCAAAATTTATACTTTTTATTAATCCTCCCCCCCCCCTTAAACGAAAGTTGCACCGAACTGGAGTACCGCTGAAACCAATTGTAAGATTGCCCCTACTTATCAGGGCTAAAATATGGTAGCGTGTCATCAACTGAGGCGTTGGTAAGTATCGGTACTCAAAATCCAGCGACAACTGACTTTTATTATAAAATAGAAGAAAAGGAAAAATGTTCTATTTCTAATTATTCTGAATTCACCCCCTAACTTTTCTAGGTCGGCTGTTGTTTAATCCACGTTGTTTACCGAAAAAAGGATTAATTTAGTTCTAGGCTATCAATACTTCTAATTGCAAGTGTTATTATTGAATAACTAGACAAGACTTAGCTACCAAGGTAATTAGAATTCTTTGCTTCAGATTATTGTTTCTCGTAAACTAAGAATAACCCTTTGATTAGATCTCAAATTTTTTTGTTTACACTAAACCAAGCTCTTATGTTTATATCTTGAAAAAGAAGTTAATGTTCTTTGGAACTTCGATAAACTTAAGCTTTACCAGGGAAATCTGAGTCTATATGGACGGATAGAGATTGAAGTTCTTAATCTGAAAAAATAATTCCCCTTTCTTCCCTGACCTATCTGTAAAAATCAAGGTCGCCTTTTATATAAATAGCTGGCACGGGTTAACAAAATGCCTTAGTGTCTAAAAAGAGGAGTGGGGTCCCCCTTCGTATAAACGTCAAAGAATACACAATGAAGGAATATTGCTATTGTCCGATAATTCCAATCTTCTTATATATAAGAATTTAATAAATGCCAGGCAAGTTCCAAGGGTCACTAGACTGGAAGGTGGAGGCACAAAGCTCTTTTAGTCTATTTTCTTCTTGGTTAAGGGTTTTTTTTCTTTAAACCTTAGGTTATTCACAAGTTTCAGTTTCTGGGACGAAACTAATTTTATCCTATTTTAATCCTTAAAAATGCTGTACTTTGTCTAGAGGGCCCAAGCCTTGGTTAATTAATATACTCTAACCAAATTATGAACCCAAATCACCAAATATAATAAAAATCTAGAGTCCTAAGCTATTTGCGTGCGTATTTTCCTGCTTTTAATCTGTTCTATTTAGATCACGCATTCTTTAATTTATAAAGCCTTTATAAGTCTATTGACAACCCTCAAATGGGATTTTCTGCTCTGACTACAATTTCAGTTTAAATATCTCAAATGTAAGTACTAAGTCTATTAACACTATTCAACATAAGACCGGAGTTTAGCCCAGGCAACAAAAATCTCTTTGAAGATTATTTATCTTATTTCAGTGGTTCTCAAAGGAAATTTATACAGGCTAGTAGTAGTTTTTTATCCTAGTTAAAAAAAACTTCACTTACTCATATTCCTTGGTTCCGAGGAAAACTACCCCGATTTGTCTCTGATCCGTAAGTTATATTCAACGTGGTACTTAATTCGCTTAGCGACCTTTCCCCCGTTCTTTTAGCCAATCACAAACCTTTTTGTTAAAAAGTAGTTTTTTCCAGTATTTTGAGGCCTTGCAGTCCTCTTTGTTTTATACCAAAACTGCTCTAAATTAGGCCTTCAAATATTTATTACGGGTTCAAAAGTCGTTCGATGCTTAACTAATTTATGATTAGTTACGCAAAGCAAAGTTATTTCAAATTCAAGCTAATTTGAAATTGCCTCTTTGTTTCTGATCTATTAGAGAAAGAGTATACCAAGTTTTACTGAAATTGAGTTACCAAATTACACAAAATTAAGGCCTCTTTACACTCTCATCAATTCCTGGTGGTTTCAACGTAATACTGTTAGCCAATGGTATGGTATTGCTTATATGTCTTTTTGATAATCTGTATCTAGATATACTTCTCAAAATTTTCATCTCAACGCTCTTAGCCTTACAAATAGTTGTAACAGAAGTAGCAGTTGAAGTTTTAATAGTAGTAGTAAATGCGCAGTGATAGTAGTATTAGCAGTAATACGCACATTTTGCCTTTAGGTCAGATGATCTTCCCCTTTAAAAATCTCTGAAAGTTCCAAATTAATACCCAAATTAATTCTTGAGATGTGCTCTTTTGACAATATGCATGCCCAAAGCGTCTTTTGATTTTGTTCAAATTTCCCCTCAATATTGTAGCTGGAGTAGTATGTCAGTAGTACTAGTGGTAGTTGTAGTAGTATTGGTAGCATGCAAATATTACATTTTTGATTATCTCCTTTGATATAATCAGTCATTCCTGAGATACGTCCTTTTGACAATTCATATACACATAACGTGTTTTGATTTAGTTCGCTACCCTCAGCATTCTCTGAAAGGCTCACCTGAATACTCTTCGTCTTCTTGGAAAGTAAAGTTCAAACATGCATACCTTTCTCAATAACATATAGGCTACTTTATGTAAGCAGTGAACAAATTGCCTAACTTACAGACCTTGCCCTGAGGACTGTGGGGAGGTTGAAATCCCAAAATACATAATTACTGGACCTTTTGACAATGCTGAGCAAAATAGCTCTCTTAAAATATTAATCAAATGTTTCTTGGGGAATAATAAGCTTGGGGGAGGGGGCTGAATGCCCTCCATTTACTTTTGACTCATAAAGAAGGCACTAAATCTTCCAACTTCCAATCAAATGACCCCATTAGATCCAAAGTTTATACGACCAAATGTTCTTTAAAAACCTCTATAATGATTATAATAATAATTCATTTATTGCCCACTATGAACGAAAAGAAGTGGAGTACATCAAGAACAAAAAACAAAAAAGCAAGCTTGCACACTTAACAATTATTTAGATAAAACGACGTAAATAATGGTGCGCAGTAACACCTGCAGATTCCGACAGCTTTCCCGCAAGCACAGTCACTTTTTTCTGTAAATCAGGGAGGCCGAATCGTGATATTAGATGCCAATTCCGGGACCACGGAGGAGGGCAAAGAAGTTACCGAGAAAATTAAAATAACAAGTCCGCAGAGATCTATATACTTCAGAATTGGAATAAAACCATATAAAAATAGAATAGAATGATCAGAAAATGAAGAATATAATTTCCCAAGCGATTTTCTATTGTACCTTCTCTGTAGTAGAATGGCCCCTATTGATACAGAACGAACACCCTGCTGCCACCTACAACTTTTTTTACATAATTTATTCATGTTTTATGTCAGTTCGTTGTCAGTGAGAATGGAAAAACAGTATTTTTCTCACTTGAAAAAACATGAATTTTCTCACTTTTATGGATGTTTCTTGGACGGTTATGAGTGTTGGTCAATTTATTTGATGTTTTTCATGGATGTCAACAGCAATTTATGTATGTTTTATGGTTCGTTGTCAGTGAGAATGAAAAACAGGAACTTTCTCACATTTATGGATGTTAACAGCAATTTTAGGGGAGATGAATTTCTGAGAAATTGATTGCGTAATCAAAGTGCGTCAATGACATAAATTTTCAAGGTCGATTTGTTTGTTGTTCGTCTAGGTGTAATAACTCCGGGACAAAGGTTGCACATGCGCAATGAATTCTAACGGGAACAATATTATTGATCTAGGACTCGAGGGGGAAGTGAATTTCCGAGAACTTGATTGCATAATCGAGGGGAAGTGGATTTATGAGAACTTGATTGCGAAATCGAAAATGTTCTCTTTCTTTTCTGGTTAGGGCTAACGAATCTGGGTTAGTCTAGAGTCAGCAGTCGGAGTGAAAGGATTGAAAAATGGATAAATGGGAGAAAGAGAGAATTAGATCAAATCTAGTGTTTATGGAAAAACATTTGATTTTGGATGACGATTTTCTCGAGTTATCTCTTAAACGTAGGATATTCTCTTGTCAGGGAACCCTTGACAATATAATGAGGAGTGATTCTCCCCCATTGGACTATTGTATGAAACTTAAAATGTGACTCAAGTGCTTATAGTCAATTTATTGATATATTAATTGGAACAAAGCTGAATCATATTGTGGATATACTTTTGAAAACATTGCCAATGGATTCAATGTAGATGGATCCTCCGTCATTCGAAAGGGGTAACGTTACAGAGCTACTCCTCTCTCCCATTTCCCCTCATTGAATTTATGGAACGAGGACGATCGGTTTCGTTTTAGCTGTGAGTGAGTTGACATCGGAAACCAAAAATGTTCTATATATGTCCATTGTGCATGTACACTCTTGGCAGTTGGACTCAATTTGAGAATTGTACAATTATAGATGACTATAGTGAAAAGTGTAAATTATGTAATCCTTGTAAATTACATAGAGGCTATGCAGTACAAATTAAAGGATGTAATTCATGTCTTGAAGAAGTGTGTGACTCTCACCCTAGAGGGCACCTGTGCTCCAAT
This sequence comes from Artemia sp. Qi Xiang Cuo, assembly GCF_049724085.1. NCBI lineage: Eukaryota > Metazoa > Arthropoda > Branchiopoda > Anostraca > Artemiidae > Artemia > Artemia sp. Qi Xiang Cuo. The sequence continues at coordinate 54,211,383 of NC_142810.1, forward strand.
TGTCACTATGATAAATGTCATCAGCGGGAGAATACTTACCCCGCTATGATTGGAAAGAATTCCAAACGTGATTTTAGTTTATTTCTACGAGATTGGTATCGTCGTGGATTTAAATTATTCTGGGAAGAGGAATCTGGTCTACGATTCAACTGTTGGGGTAACAAGACAATTTTGTTTCTACGTCATCGTTGTGACGACACAGCCTACTATGACTATAAACCAAGTGATTTTGATTTGACAGTTACCGAATGTGATTCACCATTTGAAAACATTGTATGTTATATTGCTTCAAATAGACAGATTGAAACTCGTGAATTTCATAATATGAATGCAAATAGTATCATTGACTATACAAAGAGATATGACAAGAGTGAAGTTACATTGTACTGTAGAAAATGTGACCCTGACTTTGCAGTCAATCAAGATCAATATACAGTGAATCCAAATGATTTACCAGCATTAGTGGTTCACGACAGTTGCCTTGCCTATACATCGAAGAAGAAATCTAAAGTGAAGATTTAAAGACATTGTTGTATATATATGCATTTTATTAATAAACAAATTCACAAACATTTTTTAAGCCCTTTACTCTTAGGGCACTGAAATCAATACTGTATAGGTCCGAGAGGATATTTTCCACTAGAAAGTCGTTCAGACGTGGATTGTCACTATAAATGTGGAGAAAATGCTTGTAAGTATAGCCGCGAAATCGGAACACATAATATAGTAGTGCATGGAAGCCACAGCTTTTAGTCGTTAGATCCTGAACCCTCTTCTGATTTTGAATAATAGTTTTCCCACTGCTCTCAATATAGTTGCTGATGTGAGGTGTGTAGAATGTATATGGTAGACCAAGAGGATCAAAAAATTAAATCGTCTTCATTGTTTGAAAGATGCACAGCCAATGACCTGTCAGCACAGTCGACGGACTGCTATTAACAATAATCAAGGTTTTGTTAACACTTTGAGTTTTTCAAAGATAATCCGAGAGTAGACAATTGGATTTGTAGTGGGACATGTAGGGGTCCATATTAAATACATTGATTACTTGACTGGTGTTCATGGCGCCAAGTCTAGTAGAGCACTGCCTTCGGGAGTGATTTCCCAATAGGTTTCATATTGGTTTAGTGAGATTAGTGCAATACTCTCAGCCAATGGGTCGGCAAATTTGCACTCTAAGCGCACACTCCCCGTACGTACTATACTCATATCCTGTGTGCCAGACAAATCCAGTACAATGATACCATGTGTTTTAGCAAACATATCTTCGGTTATACCATTTTCAAATAGTTGAGAGTCATGATCTAGGGTTTGCATGGTAAACTCGTTTAATGTTCTATAGGATTTATCAAAAGATAGATTGTAGAGTGGGATGCCGTTTACTTTACACACAAGAAATGAAAGTCCAAACATCTCGAATTTATGTGGGCATTCAGTCCACGATCCTATTGCACTGGCGCTTTTTACAAATGCCAAAGCGAGTTTTGACGAAAATTTCACCATTGATAAAGGATGAATCGGTGAAGGTGCGTGACCCCATGGCAATATGACGTTGATTGGTGATTGTATGAGGAACAAGTAGTTTAATATTGTTGCCAGTGGCTCTCAGTTTTTCCACAGCCAAAGCAACAGAACTCATGACTTGTTGTTTGCGTACATGAAGTATTGTCGAAGTAAGGGAGAGACTTACATCCGGATTGACAGCAAGTTCTTTTCTCAATATGAAATTGGAGGGTGCAAGTGTTAGTTTTATATCCACTTTAACATTGGGCGGCAGCCATTGGGGTATATTAAATATTTCATGATATATTTTTCCAACTAAATGTAATTCACTAGTTGTAGCACTTTTAAGTGCATCTGTACTATCAGTATTAGTAATATATTCATATCCATTGGAGGTGCCTCTCAATTCCTTGTATGACTTAGGTGTCATCAACATGAATTGCATATAGCTTGTATAATTTGAGAGATTGTTGCTTGTGCTCACCAGTGTGCCATTTATGTAGACACTGATTTGACGAAATAAATTATGTAATATACAATTTTCATAGGATATTCCATCGGCCCAAATCGGCAATTTGTTTTTAGATTTTCGGAGTTTAAATTGCAAAACTGTAAATTTTGAACACATTTCCATAAAGTGGTCGTCATTGAATTAAATTTGAAAGGGGATATTAAGAGGGAGGGATTACATAGGATAGAACTTTTTAGAATATCCGTACTTTAAACTCAAATTAATATTTTCTGCATTGAAGAGATTCAATGAGATAGTGGTTGAGGGTTGGGAATCCTTATGCGGTAGTTAGGACATCTTAATAGAAGAAATCCAGTTTTTGTCTAATTATTCTCTTCCTGGGGCTTCTGTTTACAGCACGTGTCCGCTTTTTCCTTCTTGTCTTTGACAAGAGGGATGATGTCTTTCGTTTCCTACCTGAGTGGAGACTGATGAGTGATGCATTGTTTCTAGACCTTTTTAAGCCTTTACCATTTTGTTTTAATTTTTCGCCAAGGGTTTGCGCACTGGACCTAAGATTTTCCGTAGCAATTTTTTAAAAATCCTTGCCAGAGCTCCAGTCATATAGTGTAGAGGATGCAAAATCTGTCGCAGCCGGTACAAGATATTTTCTAGCCAGTGGTAGTGAAGAGCGAAACAGCTTAGCAATCCAAGTGCCAAGACCATAGCCAGACATTGACGAGTGTCCCTTGTAACACTCCATTCCATTGCCCTGTTGTCTTGGACTAACAGTATTAACATAGCAGTAAATACCAGAACAAGTGAATACCACTTTTTTATTAGACATCTTGCTTTTCAACGATGGTACGAAAATGGCATGTAATCACAGCAAAACAATTTGAAATTGCTATGGGATCACCCGATTCAGTTCTTAGTGTTAACTGACAGAGTTCCAAATAGGAAGTGTTTACGGGAATATACTGAAGATGCTTTATATTGTAGTGGTGAATATGTTCTTGATTGGTTTTTCGTTCAAGAACTCGTAGGAGGGGAACATTTGAATTACCAACCCGAGATGTTTCCACAAATGAAGCGTAGAGAAATATACAAGTGTTTGTGGAGAAGGCAGGCGGATAGTCAGCAAAAATGAAATTAGTGTTTCCGGCACTTTTACCATTGATTATATTGAGCTTAAAGCCAAGAACATCCTTAAGGTTATCATTGAGAATAATCTTTTCGTTGGCAATTGGTGAACTAATGTAGATCTTGCCCTCCTCTTTTGAATAGTTGAAATAAAAAGCTCCTTTTTTACGAGCGGAAATTCTTTTATTAATGGAACGACATAAATCGTTCATACAAGCGAGTTCCTCGTAGGGTAATTCAATGTATAGTTAATTCAACCAATTGAGTTTTTGAATTTGTTCTTGATCACTTGAGGATGGCGGCCAATCATAGGGTCTAATTTTTATTTCATATTTACGATCTTTTCTCAGGATGTCATATGTATTTTTGAGAATACAGTCGACAAGAGCTACTTCATACTATCTATTGTCGTTGAATTTGATGGTGGGAGAGAGTTTCGTCCAAAAATCACTTGTTTTATTCAAGTCATTGTAGAGAGGATCGGAAACATTGGACAAGAAAGTCACATAGAAATCATTGGGCATTGTTAATATCGTCATTACTGACCCAAGAATCAAAATCTGAGTTGTATCCTAGCCAGCAAACAAGCAACTGTTTCTTGCCCCAACGAGTACGACTCTTTAATATCTTTTCAATTTGATACATTTCGCTAGTGTTTCTAACTTTTTGCAGTTCATATTCATAAAAACCACCGAGAATCTCATCATCTTTGGTGTCTCGCAGTTGATATGTCGTGGGCTCGGTGTCCAGGATTTTGGACACTTTAAAAAGTTCAGTGCTCCATAAATAATTCCCCTTTTCAAAAAGATTGGTGGTTCTATTAATTCTAACAGTATCCCAAACATTGAATTTCTTCCTCACATTTTTTTTCTTTTTCACCATTGGAATATTGCTTTAGAAAAGCATCAAATGTATTTTTACTGTAGTGAAATTCCCGAGGGCTTGATTTGGACAGATATCGATGAGGTTAATGGTTGTATATCTGCATGATTTTATCTAAATCATGAATAGAAGCCAATGTATTTTTCAGGGTACAATATCTTGAAATTAATAGACGAATCGTTCTTATTAATCATTCAGCCAATGCAGCCTTTATCGGGATATGACTATGATATAGTGTTGTATTATATTTCAATAGAACCTTTTGCACATGGGGATTAACAAATTCACTGCCACGATCCGATTGAATTTTTCTATACGAATCCTGTTCAAGAATACTTTCAATGACCCGAGCAACTTCAACACCACTCATTGATCGCAGAGGCATGGCAAATGCATAGCGACTAAAGACACTGATTGTCACCAGAATATATTCGTAGGGTGCATTGTGACGCCGTTGAATTGCGTCTAGAGTCAAAAGATCCATTTGCATTATATACAGAGGCAAAAAGGCTTTAGTTTGTCGATATTGTTTGCTGCGAAGCCTGTGATTCCGATGCAGTGTGTAACTCGGTTCATTCTCTAGATACTCTTTTGCTTTTTTCAATGTGGTGGTGGTGCCGGAGACAGCTTTAGAAAGCGTTTTGGGAGAACTTAAACTTCCCGCTTCACCAATATTTTCATAGACACCTTTCAGAACTTCATCCATTTTGAACGCAAGCACGTAGTGTAATGTCCGCTCCCCTTTTGCACACTGGAGGGTGAATCAATTCGTCTTCACTTTTGACTAGCAACCACAGGTGTTGTAAAATCATTACTGCTGCTGCTACTGATAGTATTTTCAAATATTGAATCTTCTTCTTCTTTTTTAAATGACGTTGGTGTTGGTGGAGGACTATATTCTCTTAGTTTGTTTAGTATTTGCTTACTGCCAATAATACCTTTGGGAAAGTTTGATGAGCATAGAAAGGTGTACAGATTATTGACAAAGTATAAAAGTCCTTTACGATTCGTCACCATATCACAAATTAAATCAACTAGATTATAACTTTTTCCCTGAATTATAATTCGTTTCCCTGTGCTATCGACTTCAACTTGATCATCAGTTTCCAACGTGAGATAAGATAATACTCTTTTACTCTGTTCACGATAGGTGAGTGGCAATAGGTTTCCAATTTTTGATACAATTGAATTCAATTCCTTCTCCTTTGATTGCAGTGCTGCTGCAGAATCTTGAGGAGATGTTTCCTGTTTGGAGGGATCATTGACGGTGGCGGCAGCGGTGGGTCTCTCACGATAGGCTTATGTTTGTCCACACGTCGCAATGCATCTTGAAGTAAAAGCAGTTTTTTGTCATCGGCAATATTCTCATCATTAATGAATTTGCTTATTTTGTCTTCAAACTTTTCGATGGGCAAGAACACAAGTTCAAATGGTTTCAATTTATAGGGTTTACCTATTCTATAGAGAAAACTGTTTACAAGTCCTGCAATTATTGGCAGTAAAAGTGTGAAGAAGCTACCGCCCGCTTGAAGGAGTCGTTTTGTTTTAAAAGTGTTTCCCTTGTTTTTACAAGCCAAGGCACGTACAATGGAACGATGTTGCTTTGTCTGTTGTCTAACACCTTCTGGCAGTTGAACATTGCCCTCAGTTAAATTTAAACAAAGTTCAGATATTAGAATAATGAAATCATTGTTAATACCATGTTTGAGTATGGCCTTCCCAAACAAGGGTTTTGAAGTGCTTAAAACGGAAAATAAATACCGTTGTTCGTGTAATTTCTTTAGTGTCATAATGGAAACTAATAGCCTTTTCTACTGTTCACCAGAAGATATACTGTAATTTCATTTTCGAAAATGTCGGTGACTATGCGTAGATCCTCGGGTGTGCTCTGATTAAGATCCAGCAAAATGTACCCCTAGGGTCTGATAGTCGCCTGAGTGTACACTGACACGAGCCCTGTAGGGGCACCGGGCTATATCTATTTATTGATAGTCATGAGCGAGCTAGACTCACGAACAACCCGATAGATAATATAGATAGTGCTATTCAAAGCAAGGGTTCCCATAAATCTACTGTGATGAAAAAGATTGTGTAGAGATAGGGCTATAGAAATTTATTCATGGTGGAAGTGTACACTGAACAGCTTTAGCATTTCCTGTGAAAACTGTTCAATGTATTCAGCCAAATCGTCAATAATCAACCACGAGTTCAATTCAATACTATTGAAAACATCAAGTCCCCGTATGAATTGTATTGGTATGGTTGTGGCAATAGCTTTTATTTGATCATAGGACTCTTGCCAAATACTATGGCAATATTAGATTTTTTTCGGCTTTTCCAAAAACATTTTATCGCAATTTTGAATTATTTTAGTTAAAAGTGTTGTTTTCCCCGACATTGAGGGACCACACAGAAATGACCTGAAGGGTGTTTTAAATTGATAAATGCTGCTGCTGCTGCTGACAACAGTTGAAATATAACTAACTGTAAATCATACGTGTCCAATGAATAAGTAATAGCAATAATTTTCCCTTAGATCTATCTAGTACATTAACAAGAACAGTTGACAAAATTTCATGGTAACATTTATTTCGGTAACATGAAAACAAATATTTGTTCAACATGAACTGCAATGATAACACTTTATGTACAACAAAAAATAAAAACACTTTTTGTCCATGAAGAGCAACACTTTTTGTCTTTAAAAACACTTTTTTGTCCATCAACAAGAACAACACTTATTGTATTTAAAAACACTTTTTTTTTGTTTTTGTCTTAAAAACACTTTTATCTACAACACTTATTGTCTTTAAAAACACTTTTCTGTACAAAAACAACACTTTTATCTACAGAACTTATTGTCTTTAAACACTTTTCTATACCTGACAAAAAAAAACAACACCTGAAAACAAAACACTTGAAAATCACGGGATAGCACAGTTGAACATTACAGTGAATTTAAATGGGGTGTCCCCCCGGGGTCGCGGGGCCGAAGGCCGGCCGGCCGCGGGCGGGACCCCCCCCCCCCCCTGGGCGGCCGCGGGAAGCCCTTCCCCCCCACCCCCGGGAACCGCGGTGGAAAAAACACTACAATAGTTGTCTGGTCACTGCGGCAGGTTATGTTAAGGTTGGGTTAGTGGTGGTTAGATTGGGTTATATGAGGTTGGGTTAAGGTGGTTAGATTGGGTTAGTTAATTTATGAACGGGTTGGTGGTGGTTAGTTGGTTAGTGGTTGGGTTAGTCAGGTTAGGTTAATTTATCCAGACCAAGTTGATTGCGATAGTCTATGCATTCAACTCGGTCTGAAATACGATAGTGACCTTGAGGTAGGACACTCACACCATTGTCGAGCACATAGACTTTGTTGGATATACATGACATTGCATTCTTGTCCACTCTTACAGTATAATTTCTATACTGTAGAGAGTAAATTGCAAGCACTTCTCTTGGCACTAGGCTACTTTCTACACAGTCTCTATACACGCTCATGTTGAAATTGCTCTTTACAAAATGTGTAGGCACGCCTTTACACGCCTTCTTTTCTTCCCCACTATGAGTTTCAACGCAATAGACTTTGGGGCCCGGGAACACCCCCCTGGATATCAAATCACTCCCCGTCTCTGATTTTAACATTAATAGTTGGTTGGGGGCTTGACGTTTCACCAACTCGGGGTAGAGAGACGGATTCCAGTTGGTGAAATCCATCCGCGAGCTGATGTGTTCCCCCTTTTCTAGATCACCCAATAAATCTTCAGTCCCATTTACCTTTAACAGCAGAGAATCTGTATCCCCATAGTAAACTTGAACCTCCCCTCCCGTGGCCATTGCACCTTGCACACATTGTAAAAAAACGACAACATGAGCTTTTTTGAAATTTCCAGTACTGAACTACCGCCTGCTATATTCTTGTTCAGTACCACATTTTGCTTTCGCCTGTGTAGAAGAACCATGCCAGTCTCTATACTCGTGAATGATGTAAAATTGGGATCGGCAATAATTCTTGCACACTCTAGAGGGTCATTCACAACGTTGCAGCGAGATCTGTTACGAACGCTTTCACACATTTTGCCAAGCGCTGAATTTAGAATGAGTTTGTACATTTCCTTCTCCACCTTTGAATTTGCCCTAGAGCGTTAATCGACAAAAGTGTCGATAAACGTTTTTAAATATGGTCGCTGATTGAACTGTAGAACCCTAGGTATTTTGATGATCTTGAAACAATTGTTCACCATCCAGTGGAAATCCATATTGTGAACACCGAAATCTCTTTAGGGTCTAAATCAACACTCAATTTCTTCTTAGAGGGAGTCCAGTGCATCTCTGTACCCTCAACCACCGATCGATTATAGGGGCTCAGATTGAGGGGCCCGTCAGAGTCCCTGCTCACGGGCCGATTGATACAGGGAAAGACAAAATCTTTGACTGAGTCGTGAAGCGCCAGCGGAATGTGACCGTCAATTTCAAAGAACCATCCTTGTGGCCCATTGTCCTCGACGGTGGTAATGTCGGGGAACTCACAAGGTCGGGGAACTCAACTTGAGGATTCTCAAGCCATTGATAGTTCCCACACGGCAAAGAGTAGTGAGACATTGCCGAGGGGTACAATGAGTTCATGTCCAAGAACACTGCATTTGACTTTGCACCGGTGCTTTGTCCGCTCAGATCGGTTGATAAGACGCGGTCTCTATGAAAAACATACCCTCCCCTCATTGAACGCTCTACAAAAAGGTGTTGATCTACGTCTGTGATTAGGCCTATTTCCTCCCTGCTAATTTTTAAAATTAAATCCATCACCAAATGGGGTGTGGAAAAATAGTAGCCTATATCTAACCCGAACTCTGAATAGATCTGGTCTGTGTTCTTACAGACTATATCCAACAGAGTTAGAACGTCACTGGCCAAGTACAGTCTACAATAATCCCACCTATTTTTACAATCCCCCTTGGACCACACCTTCTCGGCAAAATCATACTCCTCGGCTGTGCATTCACTGTTGGTCAGTGAATTGTAAAAAACTTCAATTGGAGGTAGTTTCACCCCACTTAAGCGAGCGCCAGAACAGTAATAGTCGTATGCGTATGAACCTTTGCAGGTCATCAGGTCATACATTTCACTTTCTGAAAAGTGCTGTTTAAGCAAGGGAAAGCTATCAAAATTGTCGCTTTTCTGCACTTGAATCAATTGACTCAATGCCTTGGGAAAAAAACTAAAGGAATCTAAAAACCTGATTTTATTCCAGCACGTATGCCCATTATCCACTGCCTGCCATTTCAGTTTGAGAAGCAACAACTTGTCTGCCGATTTGGGAATTATGTTATAGGTAAATGAATTGTTTACCCAGGGACAATCTACTCCCCCTCCCTCCCTATGCATCCGTGCCCGGGCTGGTAAAATAAATTTGAAGTCATAATTTGAGTTATGGATAAAAACAGGGTTAAAACACTGCTGGCTAAAATTTAAGTTACACTATTGATGCGCTCCCGCCCGAAATTTGCTACCCCCAGAGGATATTTCCTGCCACAAGTGATTATGATCTCTGACTTTCCCCCTCCCACCGCCTCTTTTCCCTTTAGTCCCCTTATCCCCCTCTACAAACTCCCCCTTACAAACCCAACATATTTTTTTATTTTTAATCGCGAGACGATCCTCTGCAGACAACACCATTGGATAATGGGTATTTCTCAAACGAGAAATAGCACCATTAGCCGTGCCAATTAGTTTAGTCAGTGCCTTGACCATACACTCGTTCTCATCCAATGTCTCAACTATTTCTAACAACCGCATGGTGTTAGAACTATCTCTTTGCGCATGAGCATAGGACACTGCAATAGCCTGGTGTTATTTGATTCGGTTTGGATATTGGGGATCATTCACCTCCACCAGCTTAGCTTCACAGTCTAAAGATATTTTGTTGCACTGGAGAAGGGTGTTCTGGAAATTTTTGAAACGCAAAATGGACCTATCCCCTGAAACCGTTTCCACTGTCTGGTAGCCATGTCGTATACAATGCTTCATATGATTTTGCAATTTTAATTCAGTCCAAAATCTAGAGAGGCATATTGGGCAGTAGAAACGGGCACTCTGTTTCTTAACCTCCCCCAGAACTCTACTAATGTCTTTGATTGGGTTAAAATGGCCAATTGAATTGGCGGCGTCACTAGGTGGTGTGTATAACAACCAAACCCAGTGTCTGACCAAATCAATCGACAGGCCCCTTACAGGGAAGACCACCCCCTTCTTTTTAGAACGACCCCCATCTTCAAATTCAGTTTCATACTGAACCAAAGTAACGCCGATATTTCAATGGGCATTAGCCCTTTCAAAAATATCAATGGATCGTAGCGTTACTGGGTATTTTCCCTCTAAACAAGAAAAATCTACAATGGGGAAATTGGACCCGTCCTTCCCATGTACAGCCCAATTGTCTAAATTCGTCTTTGTAGCGTCACGTGCTAGAGGCTCGAATGCTGATATGAGGAAAGCATACCTGAAACATTTTTGACCTGTTTCAAAACAAATCCGCTGGACACCTTGACAACCTTCTAGATCTTAATTATATTTTAAAACTACTGACTTCTCAGACCCTGCCCCTTCCCCCCTTCTTAAAATAAAATCTTTCTTAAATTTATAAATATTTACACTTAAATTTTCAACAAAAAGAACTAGAGACCCACTCCCATTTTCGTTAAAGTTCTCAAGATGCGTTATAATTTGATCTACCCAATCCATGAAAACACCCTCAAAATTTTCTAAATTCGAATAAACCAAACGCATCTCGGAATGTACATAATGATCATAAACTTCGCTTTTCCCCTCATTTAAATAGAACACTTTTAAAACAATAGAAACCTTAATTGAATCCCTCCCCCACAATTGAATTTGGTTCTCCAGAAGTGCACAATTTTATCTACATAGTTGTGCACAATTTCTACGGGGTCAAAAACAAATTTCCCCCCCATAAGTGAATTAAAAGGGTCTCCAAAAGTCACAGTGTAAACAACTATTGCATTTAAAATTGTGTTGGTCAATTGAAAATCGGGAAAAGTTGTACCCCCCTCCTCCTCTTGTATATTATCCTCTCCCCCAAGTTGTTCAACAATATCTGGTGAATGCTCCACTTCAGTTGTTTGAAGTGGACTCGTTAGGTTAACGGAGGCTGGAGGAGGAGAAGGGTTCCCAGTTAATTCGTTTGTGAAATCATTTAAAAGCTGTAGTGTATTTTGGCTCAAGTCCCTCAGCTCAACTGTGCTATTATCTCCATTTAAAAAATTATTTAAATATTCATTAATATTATCAGGTATTTCGTCGGAATTAGCGATATCACTCCATGGTGAAATGTTGTTGTTGGAGAGCTCCTCACCTTCTCCAACTGATGAGGGGGAAGACAAAGAATAAGGGACCAATGGTCGTCCAATCTATAAATGAAAAAAATAGCTTATTTTCAAAGTGTTCAAATCATCCCCTACTGCTTTTAAAATTTGGATTATTATTTACGTATTATTTAAAGTCAGCGCTTAGTAGTAGTAGTAGTAGTAGCAGTATGCGCACAGTAGCATTTGGTTAATTATACTGAAAGAATTTCAAACTTAGTATAACGTATTTACAATATAAGACGCCGCTTTACATAGAAGGCAACAATATGATTTTGTTCAAAAAAAAAATAGTTTCAGTGTTCAAATCATCCCTACTGTTTTTTTTTTTTTTTCCCGCGGCGCTTTCCCGCAGCGCTTCCCACGGCACTTCTCGGGCCCGCAGCTCTTCCCGCGGCGCTTCTCGGGCCCGCAGCACTTCCCGCTGGGCTTCCCCGGTCCGCGGCGCTTCTCGGTCCCATAGCATATCTTATATTAGTATAAGATATTTACAGTCTAAAACGTCGCATGACATAGAAGGCGGAAATTTGATATTGTTCAAACAATCCCTCCAAATAAAATTTCATATTAATACTCTTTATCTGCTCTGTGGAAAAAAAACATGATTTGAAAAGGATAGCCATCTCCTCTCATGATACACAACTCATTCAGATATAAAGTTGTTTTTTTTTATAAAATTTGTAGAGGCAAGGTGAACCATTCACAAATAAATCAATTTATAATGCAATGGATTTTGCTACTTAATATGAGCGGGTTATAGAGCATTTTTTTTTTTTTTTTTTGGCTTGACTAATATAATTTATCAAATGGTGTATGCATGCACTTGACATGATTCAAAAGAGGAGAACATTATATTTCCTTTGGGGAGAAAAAATCTTTCAATATCCCGCTGAGATAAGTTTATATTGGGTTGAAAAATAGTGAAAAGAAAAGACTAAAAAACATTGGAAGAAATAGATATATATATTTATATAATATAGGTAGGAAAAAAATGCTCACATTTCCAAATCCTGGCTGCACTTGGGTGCCGGATGGTCCAGGTAGTGCGTGTTGGAGGGCGGGCGGGGCGGCAGCGCTATGTTCTTGCGCAGCTGGGCCAGCAATGTCATGGGCTTGCATAGATGAGCCAGCGGGGTTCACCATCCATATGCACCATTCTCTTTTTGGTTTATGCCCAGACTGTATGGGGGCTGGCACTGATGGGGCTGCCTCACCATCTCTTGCTCTCTTACTGGGTGGCGGCGACGAACATTCTTCATAATTGGCCTTAAAAAGAGAAAAAATTTAGTATTGAAATAATTTCCCCCTTTTTACAGAAAGAAAGTTAGTATCCTCATCCGCATAATTTTGTCTAGAAAAGCATTTATCACTAAGAAAGGCCCCCCTACGCCAGCATTTTCAGTAAAGCAAAAAGTAAAAATATACTGAACTCAGGAATCAAATGCTATTTTAATTAATTAAAAAAGGCTTATTCATAGACATCCCAACCTAACCTTACTTTTCATGCAAATCTTTGTTTTCATTTTACAATAATGGTGATAGAATTGAGGCATGTCAAACCCCCCCCCCCCCCTTTCATCAATGTCCTAAATATATTGTTAGTAATTATTTTTGGAAATAATCCCGTTTCACCAGTTCTCCGGCAAATACAGGTTACGAATCCACAAGCTTAAAAAACAGCAATCTCTTTTTGCTTAAAACCGTTTTAATTTGAGAAAGAGAAAAACAAATCCTTTTTATCGTTGAAACCTTTTGGTTAAGTCACTAACGTAGAGTATTAACAAGCAGGAAGTGCATTTGTGGGGTGTCAGATAATTATCACCTTTTTAAATCATTGCGTAAAAATGTTCTTGAGTAAATCACGCGGCTGCGGTGGCTTAAATGGAAACGGTTTATTAATAGCTATGGGATAGACAAAATTTGATTGTCACTTTTTGATAGGCTTACAGAAAGAATAAATTTATCGAAAAAAGAGAAATATTTCTATTAGCAAGAATTATACCTGTAAAAACAGTGGGGGGGGGGGTTGAGAGGGTTTAGGTAATAAAAAGAACATATTTTATGTTTTCTAGTGAGTATAAATATTGCACGGTGGTTAGGTTTGTGGGGGGAGGGGGATACTTACCTAAATATACTAGAGGGTGACCAATGAAAATAATTTTATTTTGAAAATAAAAATGTATTAAATCAGAACTTACATGGTAAATTGAAGTTGCCAAGGCTTCAAGTTCATCAATAACATTCATTGTTGTTTCAATTGTGTCACAATACTTTCTGATAATTTAATCACAATGCATGTCCGTTATATACGAAATCTCAATGGGTGAATTGTTATGTAACGGGGAAAACCATATGTAACCAGCTCTCTGATTGGCTAAGAAGGAGGATGTATCCGACTCGCTGATTGGCTGAGAAGGATGCATGTACTTTCGTTTTCCTATTCCAGGACACCTTGACATTCATCCCTAGCATGCACTTGTCCAAAACAACAATAATAAATAAATCCCTCAGGCCTAAAGATTAAAGAAACCATAATGTTTCTTAATTCCCCCTTCGTGAATCAATAATTCCCCCGCCGATTATGTAAATCAAGTTCTCAGGTTAGGTTAGCCTAAAGATCAAAGAAACCATAATGTTTCTTAATTCCCCATTCGTAAATCAATACATTCTCCCCCACCGATTATGTAAATCAATTTCTCAGGTTAGGCTAGCCAAACAACAATGAAGCCATGTTTGTTTCTTAATTCCCCCTTTCGTAAACCAATACATTCCCCTATCGATTATGTAAATCACCCCATTGTCATTACACCTGGACAAACAACAGCAAATAAATCGACCTTGAAACATCCATCAAAGTGAGAAAATTCTTGTTTTTCCATTCTCACTGACAACGAACAGACATAAAAATATGCATAAATTATGTAAAAAAGCTATAGGTGGCAGCAGGGTGTTCGTTCTGTATCAATAGGGGCCATTCTACTCTCTGTTTGCAACAATTTTTGAATATCAATCTTAATTGTATTTTCTTAGCAATAGAAACTGTCAGAGCCCGAAGTGTTTTAAGATTATTAGTAATGTGAAGACCAAACCACAGAAAAGACGAGACACAGGGAATAGAGAAAAAAACACAGTTAAGAGGGAGATTCGCACTCGAATTAAACGAAATATATTCGAACTTATCAACGATCGAATATGCCTCGGATATTGCTTATAATCTTTGCCTCTGGGCTCTAAGGGGTTGTGTCAGCCATGAAGACTTTGTTATATGCTCTTTGGACTATTGGCAAACAAAATAGCTATCTTACAATTTCGAGCAGATGTGTTTGGGGAAAAGAGGATGTCCAGGAGGATGGAGGGCTAGTTGCCCTCCATTATGTTTGACACTTAAGAGGGAACGAGAATAATACATTTCCAATCAAATGAGCTTTTTCCTAAAGCTCAAACGAACACCCCTTCAATAAAAACCTTATTTGATCCCGGGGCATAATTTACAACCCTTACCACCTGTCTCTGAGGGGTTGTGTCAACTCCAAGGGCCTCGCTATGTGATCTTTGGACCATTTTTGAAGAAACGGCTATCCCAAAATTTTTAACACGTGCATTTGGGAAAAACAAGACCTGGAGGGGTAGCTACCCTCTAGTCACTTTGACTCTTCAAAGGGTAACATAAATTCTTATTTCCAATCCAATCAGACCCTTCCAAAGCTTATACGACCACATTTTCCATAAAAACCTATTATGCCCGCGGGGCATATCTTACAACCCTTGTACTTTCACAAGAAATAATTTCAAGACCTTTCAACTAAGTTGAACAAATTCACTATTTCACAATGTTGGTTGGATGTGTTTGGAGAAATGATGGACGCGGGGAGGGGCTGGTTGGCCTCCAATCACTTTCGAGTATTAAAAAGGACACTGGCCTTTTCAATTTCCAATCTAATGACCTCTCTTCAATGATTTCTATGACAATAAATGGCCATCTCGAATTTTGTATCTGACACATTTCGGGTAGATACAAAGTGTGGTTGAGGGTATCTGCCCTCTGATCCCTTTGACTTTTAAAAAGGGTACAAGAAATTCTGATTATCAATCCAATGAGTCCGCTCCAAAGTTTATACAGCCGCCCTTTCTATAAAAACCTTACATACCCCTAGGGCATAACTTAGAGTCCTTGCCCTGAGGGATGTGGGGGGGGGGGTGTCATCTTCAAAGACATAATTTCCGAATCTTTCAACTAAGCTGAAAAAAATGGCTATAAAAATAAAGGGTATTATCCTAAGCTGAAAAAAATGGCAATAAAGGGTATTATCCCTTTCAATTTCCAACCGAATGAGCCCCTTTCAAAGTTTTTTTTCCACGACAACTCCTTCTATACGATGTTCTCAGGTCTAAAAAAAAAAGAAGTAAATAAATAATAGAATTCAGTAAAAGAATCCGACAGACTGAATAGCCTACCTTGTGCAATGCCATGATCATAATCACCAATCACAATCACCAATATTCCACAATCACAATAACCATCAATCCATAATCATCAGTCAAAACAGTTCCTTTGAGGTAACAAGACAATTCCTAGGAGTAAAATCTGGATGAATCATTCCTTTATTATGAATAGCCTATATCCCGTTTGAAACATCAAGTGATATTTTCATTAGGACAGTCACATTTGGAATATAGCAATTTTCTGCTGATCCAATAAGTATGACTTAAAATCTCCCTGGAACAATATTAGGGCATGAACAGTAAGTACAAAGGCAAGTAGGGCTAATCAGTAAACAGACTTCTGTGGCGTCACATAGCTTCTCCAAAGACACTGGAAGCATCTGATGTTGCCTCCAAATTCAATCTTTAGCTTCTTAAACCTACAGTGTTTTAATATCAGTCCAGATATTGTAACCTCCTATATTAATAACCTGCAATGCAACCTCCAATATTAAATTTTAAAACGTGTTGAAAAGGATTATAGAAACAGCTTAACAGTATTTGCGTTTGAAACAAAGAAATCAAAGTAGTGGTGCTTAATAAGAGAATAAATTCTCAACACTCAGCAAGGTCAAGACGATAATTAACCGCTTGATGACAAATATTGCTGCAATAGAAAGCAGACTTCGGGTAAGAAGACTTTTCACGAACACTTCGGAAAAAAGGCCCTTTCGGGACATTTACCGATTTATTTTAGCCAGAATTTCTAATCTAAACATGGACAAAAATCCGACAAATAGTACAAATTCGATGCATCAAAAGGGGTTTGGGAACTTTTGTTATTTCTTTTAAACAAGTAAGCCCGAGAAATTCACATTTAATAAATAGAGATCTACTAACTGAACATACTTAACTTTTCAGTCTTTGCCTATTTTCAGCTCAAAAAATTCTAGATTTAATTTTCTCAAAGAAAGCTTTTCTAACTAAATAGTTTATTTGCGCGAGTCAGTATCATTCTTTTCTAAGTTCGCACAGTCAGAATAGGAGAAGCTGACGTAGATATTTAATGATATTAGTTCGAAGGACCTCTAGAGATAAATCACGGCTTTTCATATTTTCCTTATTTTACCCACTTCCCCACAAAAAATGGACTTGTGCGCAATCTCCAAAAAATATAATATTTTTATTTGCAACTTTTTCAACATCACCGCTATGTGGGTCATGATTCGCTGAAATCAATCGCTGGGGGGGGGGGGCACAAATGGCCTTCCGGACCCAAATTTTAGTATTTTAACTTTTGTCTCTATAATTTCTGGTGTATCGTTTGGCTTTTTACTTTTTTGAAATTCTCCCCTTCTCCCAAAATATAGGACCTCCGAGATAAACTGTACCTTAGCTGCCTGCTTTAATCACATCTCTGGCCATCCCGATAGTGCCTGCTTCCTCGGAATGAGCTGGGAGAACAGGAGTTGTTAATATTACATTTTTTTTTTTTCTCTCTTTTTTTAGAATCCTTTGAGCTTGTGTATGGAATCGTCGTGGAAAGTGTGTGTACCGTCATGGTTGTGAATTTATCGTCATAGAAAGGCAGTGTGGTCTTTGAAATTATCTACGTCATATTATAGGGCCCCTGGAAAATAACTTTGTTTAATAGCCGTAATTCAAGTATGGCACTCAAGCATAACTGTTTAAGTTAAACTACATTTACCTTACTAAAGTTAGATCACTGTGGACGGTCACTGTGTATGTGAACGAGATATCCAAAGATTTTGTCATTCTTTTCTCACTATCTGATAAAAGATTTTCTCACTATCATAGGCAGCGCAATAGCGCTGCCTAAGTACAGAACGACGTTGGCAGAATGTATTTTTTTTTTTTTTGGTTCTTGGTTTTAGACCAGGGCACTTCGTATCGAAAGAGTTGTCGTAAAAACTTCGAAAAGGGCTCATTCAACTGGAAATCGGAGTGGCTTGTGCCTTTAATAGTCAAAAGTGATTGAAAGGCAACTAATAACCCTTCTATAACCACCATTTCCCAAAACACATCCAATCAAAATTTTTAGATAGCCATTTTGTTCAGCGTAGTTGATTTCCTGATAGAAATAATGTTTTCGAGGAGGACACTCCCCCACAGCCCTCAGGGCAAGGGTTGTAAGTTATACCCTGGGGGCATATTAGGTTTTTATAGAAAGTATTGTCGTAGAAACTTCAAAAAAGGCTCATTCCATTGGTAATTCAAAGGGCTAGTGCTCTTTAGGGCAACTAACCCCCCTCTCACGTCCACTTTTTCCCCAAACACACCCAATCAAAATTTTGAGAAAGTCATTTTATTCAACATAGTTGAAAGTTCTGGAAATTATGCCTTTGAGCAGGGCACTCCCCCCACAGTCTTCAGTGCAAGGGTTATAAGTTATGTCCTGAGGGCATATAAGGTTTTCATTGAAATCTTTGTCATACAAACTTGAAAAAGGGCTCATTCGATTGGAAATTCAAAGGGCTTGTGGCCTTTTTAATGGTCAAAAGTGATTTGAGGGCAATTAACCCCCCTCTCACGCCCACCATATATCCAAACACATCCAATAAAAATTTTGAAATAGTCATTTTGTTCAACGTAGTTAAAAGTTTTAGAAGTTAGATCTTCGAGCATTATAACCCCATCAGAGCCCTCAGGGCAAGGGTTGTAAGTTATGCCCTGGAGATATATAAGGTTTATAGAAAGCGTTGTTATAGAAAATGCTTTCTAGAAACGTCAATTGGAGCGGCTAGTGTCCTTTTTAATAGTCGAAAGTGATTAGAAGGCAACTAACCCCCCTCTCACGCCCACCGTTTCCTCAAACACACCCAATCAAAATTTTGAGAAAGTCATTTTGTTCAACGTAGTTGAAAGTTTTGGAAACTATGTCTTTGAGGAGGACAACCCCCCCCCCCTCCCAACATCCCTTAGGGCAAGGGTTTTAAGTTATGCCCCTGGGGCATATTAGAATTTTTTTTTATAGAAAGCGTTGTCGTAAAAACTTCAAAAAGGGCTCATTTCATTGGAAGTTGAAATGGCTAGTGCCCTTTTTAATAGTCGAAAGTGATTGGAAGGCAGCTAACACCCCTTCCACGCCCACCATTTATCCGAACACATCCAATCAAAAATGGAGTTAGCCATTGTGTTCAATGTAGTTGAAAGTCCTGGAAATTAGGTCTTTGACGATGACACTCCTCCCACAACCCTCAGGGTAAGGGTTGTAAGCTATGCCCTGGGGCATATAAGGTTTTTATTTAAAGCTTTGTCGTAGAAACTTGAAAAAGGGCTCATTTGATTGGACATTCAAAGGGCTAGTGCCCTTTTTAATAGTGGAAAGTGATTTGAGGGCAACTAATCCCCCTCTCACGCCCACCTTATCCCCAAACACATCCAATCACAATTTGTAGATAGCCATTTTGTTCAACGTAGTTATAAGTTTTAGAAATTGGGTCTTTGAAAATGATAACCCACTCAAAGCCCTCGGGGCAAGGGTTGTAAATTATGCCCTGGGTGCATATAAGGTTTTTTATAGATAGTGATGTTATAGAAACTTCAAAAAGAGCTTATTCGATCAGAAATTAGAAAGGCTTGTGCCCTTTTTAATAGTCGAAAGTTATTGGAGGATAACTAACACCCCTGTCACATCCAACGTTTCCCCAAACACATCAAACTAAAATTTTGAGATAGCCATTTTGTTCCACGTAGTTCAAAAGTCTGGAAATTATGTTTTTAAGGATGACAATCCCCCCACAGCCCTCAGGGCCAGGGTTGTAAGTTACGCCCTGGGGCGTAACTTACAAAAACAAAGTTTTTTCCTTATAGAAAGCGTTGTGACTTTCTTAAAAGGTAATTTAAAAAGGGAATTTAGAAACTTTAAAAAGGAATCATTCGATTAGAAACTGAAACGGCTAGTGCCCTTTTTAATAGTCGAAAGTGATTGGATGGCAAGTGACCCCCCCCCCCCTTTCACGCCCACTACTTCCCCAAACACATTCAATCAAAATTTTGAGATTGCCATTTTTTTTGAACGTTTTTGAAATATCCGGAAATTATGTCTCTGAGGATGACAACCCAATCACAGCCCTCAGGTCAAGGGTTGTAAGTTATGCCGTGGGGTATATAAGGTTTTTATAGAAAGGGTTGTCGTAGAAACTTCAAAAAGGGGTTATTCGATTGAAAATTGAAAGGGATAGGGCCCATTTTAATATTCGAAAGTTATTGGAGGGCATCTAACCCTCCTTTGACGCCCACTATGTCCCCAAATACATGTATTTGAAATTTTGAGAGAGCAATTTTCTTCAATGTTGTTGAAAGTTGTGCAAATTAGGTATTTAAGAATGACACCCGCCCCCCCCCCCAGCCCTCAGGACAAGGGTTGTAAGTTATGCCCTGGGAAGGCTTGAAATGTTCAGAGGCAGTGCAATATCGCTCCCAAAGTGCAGAACGATGTTGGCACAATGTATCTTTTTTTTCCATACCAGGGCACTTCGTATCGAATAGTAGAGTAGTAGAAACTTCGAAAAGGACTCATTCGATTGGAAATTGGAACGGCTAGAGTCCTTTTTAATAGTCGAAAGTGATTGGAAGGCAACTAACACCATTCCACGCCCACCATTTCCCCAAACACATCCAATCAAAATTTTGAGATAGCCATTTTATTCAGCGTAGTTGATTTTCAGATAAAAATTATGTTTTTGAGGAGGACACTCCCCACAGCCCTCAGAGCAAGGGTTTTAAGTTATGCCCTGGGTTATAAGAACGATGTTGGCAAAATGCATTATTTATTATTTTTTCCTTTGGACCAGGGCACTTGGTATCGAAGAAGTTGTCGTAGAAACTTCAAAAAGGGCTCATTCAATTGGAAATTGGAGTGGCTTGTGCCCTTTTTAATAGTCAAAATTGATCGGAAGGCAACATACACCCCTTCCACACCCACCATTTACCGAAACACATCCAAGTAAAATTTTGTGATAGCCAGTTTGTTCAGCGTATTTGATTTCGAGATAGAAATTATATTTTTGAGGAGGATATTCCGCCAAAACCCTCAGTGCAAGGGTTGTAAGTTATACCCTGGGGTATATATGTTTTTTTTTATAGAAAGAGTTGTCGTAGAAAATTCAAAAAGGAATAATTCGATTGGAAATTGAAATGCCTAGTGCCCTTTTTAATATTAGAAAGTGATCGGACGGCTACTAACACCCCTTCCACGCCCACTATTTCCCGAAATACATCCAATCAAAATTTTGAGACAGCCATTTTGTTAAACGTAGTTGAAAGTTCTGGAAATTAGATCCTTGAGGATGACAACCCCCCCCCCCAGAACCCTCAGGGAAAGGGTTGTAATTTATGCCCTGGGCAGGCTTGAACTTTTCATAGGCAGTGCAATATCACTGCCAAATACAGAAGGATGTTGGCACAATGTATCTTTTTTCCATACCAGGGCACTTCGTATCGAAGGAGTCGTCGTAGAAACTTGGAAAAGGGCTCATTCGATTGGAAATTGGAACGGCTAGAGTCCTTTTTAATAGACAAAAGTGATTGGAAGGTAAGTAACATCCCTTCGACGCCCACCATTTCCTCAAACACATCCAATAAAAATTTTGAGATAGCCATTTTGTTCAGCGTAGTTGATTTTCAGATAGAAGTTATGTTTTTGAGGAGGAAACTCCCCACAGCCCTCAGGGCAAGGGTTTTAAGTTATGTCCTAGGGCTTACAAGAACGATGTTGGCAAAATGTATTATTTATTCTTTTTTATCCTTTGGACCAGTGCACTTGGTATCGAAGAAGTTGTCGTAGAAACTTCGAAAAGGGCTCATTCAATTGGAAATTGGAGTGGCTTGTGCCCTTATTAATAGTCGAAATTGATCGGAAGGCAACATACATTCCTTCCACGCCCACCATTTCCCGAAACACATCCAATAAAAATTTTGTGATACCCAGTTTGTTCAGCGTATTTGATTTCCAGATAGAAATTATGTTTTTAAGGAGGACACTCCCCCCAAGCCCTCAGGGCAAGGGTTGTAAGTTATACCCTGGGGGCATATAAGGTTTTTTTTTATAGAAAGAGTTGTCGTAGAAACTTCAAAAAGGAATAATTCGATTAGAAATTGAAATGCCTATTGCTCTTTTTAATATTCGAAAGTGATCGGACGGCTACTAACACCCCTTCCACGCCCACCATTTCCCGAAATACATCCAATCAAAATTTTGACACAGCCATTTTGTTCAACGTAGTTGAAAGTTCTGGAAATTAGGTTTTTGAGGATGACAACCCCCCCCCCCCCCAGAACCCTCAGGGCAAGGGTTGTAAGTTATACCCTGGGGGCACATAAGATTTTATAGAAAGCGTTGTCGTAGAAACTTTAAAAAGGGCTCATTCGTTTGGAAACTGAAATGGCTAGTGCCTTTTCTAATATTCAAAAGTGATCGGAAGGCAACTAACACTCCTTCCAAATAGCCAGTTTTTTCAGCGTATTTGATTTCCAGATAGAAATTATGTTTTTGAGGAGGACACTCCCCCAAAGCTTTCTCGGCAATGGTTGTAAGTTATGCCCTGGGGGTATATAAGGTTTTTTATAGAAAGCGTTGTCGTAGAAACTTCAAAAATGGCTCATTCGATTGGAAACTCAAAGAGCTAGTGACCTTTTTAATAGTCGAAAGTGATTGGAGGGCAACTAACCCCCCTTCCCCACCCACCATTTCCCAAGACGCATCCAATCAAAATTTTGAGATAGCTATTTTGTTCAAGGTAGTTGAAAGTTCTGGAAATTATGCCTTTGAGCAGGGCACTCCCCCCACAGTCTTCAGTGCAAGGGTTATAAGTTATGTCCTGAGGGCATATAAGGTTTTCATTGAAATCTTTGTCATACAAACTTGAAAAAGGGCTCATTCGATTGGAAATTCAAAGGGCTTGTGGCCTTTTTAATGGTCAAAAGTGATTTGAGGGCAATTAACCCCCCTCTCACGCCCACCATTTATCCAAACACATCCAATAAAAATTTTGAGATAGTCATTTCGTTCAACTTAGTTAAAAGTTTTAGAAATTAGATCTTCGAGGATTATAACCCCCTCAGAGCCCTCGGGGCAAGGGTTGTAAGTTATGCCCTGGGGATATATAAGGTTTATAGAAAGCGTTGTTATAGACAATGCTTTCTATAACCGGCAATTGGAACGGCTAGTGTCCTTTTTAATAGTCGAAAGTAATTGGAAGGCAACTAACAGCCCTTCCACGCCCATCATTTCCCCAAACACATCCAATCAAAATTTAGAGATAATTATTTTTTTCAACGTGGTTGAAAGGTCCGAAAATTATGTCTCTGAGGATGACAACCCCCTTACAGCCCTTAGGGCAAGGGTTGTGAGTTGGGCTCTGGGGCATATAAGGTTTTTATAGAAGGCCTTGTCGTAGAAACTTCAAAAAGGAATCATTCAATTGGAAATTGAAAGGGCTAGTGCCCTTTTTAATATTCGGAAGTGTTTGGAGGGCAACTAACCCCTCTCTCACGCCCACCATTTCCCCAAACACATCCAATCAAAATTTTGAGATAGCAATTTTCTTCCATGTACTTGAAATTCTGGAAATTAGGCGTTTGAGGATGACAATTCCCCCCCCCCCAGCTCTCAGGGCAAGGTTTGTAAGTTATGCCCTGGGGGCATATAAGGTTTTTATTGAAAGAGTTGCCGTAGAAACTTCAAAAGGGCTCATTTGATCGGACATTGAAAGGGCTAGTGCATTTTTTAATCGTTGAAAGTGGTTGGAGAGCAACTAACGCCCCTCTCACGCCCACGATTTCCTCAAGCACGTCCAATCAAAACTTTGAGATAGCCGTTTTGTTTAACATAATTGAAAGTTCTCAAAATTAGATCTTCGAGGATGACAACCCCCTCACAGCACTCAGGGCAAGGGTTGTAATTTATGCCCTGGGGGCATATAACGTGTTTATAGGAAGCGTTGTCGTAGAAACTCAAAAAGGTCTCATTCGATTTGAAATGGAAAGGGTTAGTGCCCTTTTTAATAGTCTAAAGTGATTGGAAGGCTTGACATTTTTATTTATAGTAAAGATCGATCCTGCTCAATAGTAACCGAACTCTAAAAAATAGAATTTTGATACCAATATATACATCAAAAGAATCAGATTTTAATGCTGATTTCAAATATATAAGTTTCATCAAGTTTAGTCATACGCATCAAAAGTTAAGCGCCTAAGAAAATGTGGCTGATTTTCGAAAAAAAGTGGGAAAGACCCACTAAAAGCTATAGAACCTTAATGAAAATCACACCATCACATTCAGTGTATCAGAGAACCCTACAGCAGAGGTTTCAAGCTCCTATCTACAAAAATATGGAATTTTGCATTATTTGTCAGAAGAAAGATCACGGATGCGTGTTTATTTGTTTTTTTCCCCAAGGGTGACCGTATCGACCCAGTGGTCGTAGAATATCGTAGGAGGGCTCATTGGAACGAAAATTATAAGTTATAGTGCCCTTTTGAAGTGACCAAAAAAATGGAGGGCAACTTGGCCCCTTCCCACGCTCATTTTTTTCCCAAAGTCACCCGATCAAAATTTTGAGATAGTTATTTTGTTCAGCATGGTCGAAAATATGATAACTATGTCTTTTAGGATGACTTAATCCCCCGAAGTCCCCGGAGGGAGGGCTGAAAGTTATGAACTTTACCCAATGTGAGCATATAGTATTGGTTATTGGGAAGTATACAGACGTTTTCAGGGGGGATTTTTTCTGGTAGTGGGGGGGGGGTCGGGGTTATGTGGGAGGATCTTTCCATGTAGGAAGTATTCATGGGGGAAGGGACATTGCTATGAAGGGGGCGCAGGATTTCCCAGCATTATTTAGAAAAAAGATCAGAAATTATATAAAAAAGCAAGTTTTTCAACTGAAAGTAAGGAGCAGCATCAAAACATAAAACGACAGAAAACATTACGTATATGATTGGGTTCAAGCCCTAGTCAACACCTCGCTCTTTAAGCCAAAGATTTTTTAGTACTTTCATTAGAGCTATTTATTCTAATTAACGGAATTTGTGATTAAGGGGTCATTTTTAAAGAACTGGAACAAAATTCGAACTTTAGCTTAAAGAGCAAGGTATTGACTACGGGGCGAACCCTCTAATATACATATTAAAAATTATGAGTATAGAAGTTCGTTACGTAAGGTAATTTGTAAGTTACGTATATTTATTACTAATAAAAAACGTTCGTAAATAAAATTAAACAAGTTTCGAGAAAGCTCTTTAACCAAATAAAAGTAAAATTAATATTCAAATTTTGTTTTAATTATTCATGTACGGTAAGCTAAAATCAAAACCTGCATTAATTTAAAAACGTTCAAAAATTAAATAAAAAAAAAACAAGTTTTTTTAACTGAAAGTAAGGAACGACGTTAAAACGAACAGAAATTATTCCGTATATGAAAGGGGCTTTCCCCTCCTCAACGCCTCGCTCTTTACGCTAAAGTTTGACTTTGTCTCATAACTCTATTTTTTTAAACAATAAAACTTTAGCGCAAAGAGCGAGGCGTTGAGGAGGGAACAGCTCCTTTCATATACGGAATAATTTCTGTTCGTTTTAAGTTTTAATGTCGTTACTTACTTTCAGTTAAAAAAAAACTTGTTTTCTTTATTTAATTATAGTAAAGATCGATGTGGGTACACTGTATTATTATTCTTTTTTCTTTTGTTTAGACCAGGGCACTTCGTATTGAAGTTGTCGTAGAAACTTCGAAAAGGGCTCATTCGATTGAAAATAAAAAGGGCTAATGCTTTTTTTAATCGTTGAAAGTGGTTGGAGAGCAACTAACGCCCCTCTCACGCCCACGATTTCCTCAAGCACGTCCAATCAAAACTTTGAGATAGCCGTTTTGCTCAACATACTTGAAAGTTCTGAAAACTAGGTTTTTGAGGATGACAACCCCCTCACAGCCCTCAGGGCAAGGGTTGTAATTTATGCCCTGGGGTCATATAAGGTGTTTAAAGAAAACGTTCTCGTAGAAACTCAAAAAGGGTTCATTCGATTTCAAATTGAAAGGGCTAGTGCCCTTTTTAATAGTCGAAAGTGATTGGAAGGCTTGACATTTTTATTTATAGTAAAGATCGACCCGGCTCAATGGTAACCGAAACTCTAGAAAACGGAATTTTGATACCAATAGATACATCAGAAGAATCAAATTTTAATGCTGATTTCAAATATATAAATTTTATCAAGTTTAGTCCTACCCATCAAAAGTTAAGCACCTGAGAAAATTTGGCTGATTTTCGAAAAATGGGAGAAAGACCCCCTAAAAGCTATAGAACCTTAATGAAAATCACACCATCACATTCAGTGTATCAGAGAACCCTACTGCAGAGGTTTCAAGCTCCTATCTACAAAAATGTGGAATTTTGCATTATTTGTCAGAAGAAAGATCACGGATGCGTGTTTATTTGTTTTTTTCCCCAAGGGTGACCGTATCGACCCAGTGGTCGTAGAATATCGTAGGAGGGCTCATTGGAACGAAAATTATAAGTTATAGTGCCCTTTTGAAGTGACCAAAAAAATGGAGGGCAACTTGGCCCCCTCCCACGCTCATTTTTTTCAACCAAATAAAAGTAAAATTAATATTCAAATTTTGTTTTAATTATTCATGTACGGTAAGCTAAAATCAAAACCTGCATTAATTTAAAAACGTTCAAAAATTAATAAACACGCGAGCCAGCCACTCGAGAAAAGCAAAGACCAAATAGGTATTATCCGGTGATTTCCTATCTGACGCTGTATAAACAAGGGGGTTCTCACTCTGGGAACTATATTTAAACTTAAGTTTTTTTGGGTTTTAGGGGGGGGAGGTACCTAGGTTAGGTTAGGTTAGGTATTTAATATATGCTATGCTTTACCCCCACCCCCTTAATTTGGAAATATATACCCGAAATTTGTTTTTAAACTATTATATTTTTTATCCTATTTTGTGAGCGACCCGGCTCAATGGTAACCGAAACTCTAAAAAAATGACTTTTGGTACCAATAGATACATCAAAAGAATCAGATTTTAATTCTGATTTCAAAAATATAAGTTTCATCAAGTTTAATCTTACCCATCAAAAGGTAGGCGCCTGAGAAAATTTGGCTGATTTTCGAAAAAAGGGGGAAAAACCCCCTAAAAATGATAGAACCTTAACGATAATCAAACCACCCTATTAAACGTATCATATAACCCTGCTATAGAGGTTTAACTATCCTATCTACAAAAACGCGTAATTTTTCATTTTTGGCCAGAAGAAATATTACGGGTGCGTGTTTATTTGTTTGTTTTTTTTTTTTCCCCAGGGGTAATCATATTGACCCAGTGGTACTAGAATATTTTAAGAGGGCTCATTGGAATGGAAATTAAAAGTTCTAGTGCCAATTTTAAGTGACCAAAAAAATGGAGGGCAACTAGGCCCCCTCCCACGCTCATTTTTTTCTCAAAGTCACCCAATTAAAATTTTGAGATAGTCATTGTGTTTAGCATAGTCGAAAATCTAATAAATATGTCTTTTACGATGACTTAATCCCCCACAGTTCCCAGGGGAAGGGCTGCAAGTTATGAAGTTTGCCCATTGCTTACATATTGTATTGGTTATTGGGAAGTATACAGACATTTTCAGGAAGAATTTTTTTCTGGTGGGGGAGGGGGCTGGAGGAGGAGGTTACTCGGGAGAATCTTTCCGAGGAGGATGTTTCTTTGGGGTAAGGGACATTTCTATGAAGGGGGCGCCGGATTTCCAAGCATTATTTAAAAAACGATCAGAACTTAAATTAAAAAAAACAAGTACTTTCAACTGAAAGTAAGAAGCAACATTAGAACTTAAAATGAACAGAAATTATTACGTATATGAGGGGGTTCTCCCCCAAGTCAATACCTCGCTCTTTACGCTACAGTTTTTTTTAGTGCTTTCAAAAGAGCTATCTATTCTAATTAAACGGCCTTTGTGAATTAATTTTTTTAACTTTTAACGTAAAGAGCGTGGTATTGACTAAGGAGAGAACCCCATCATATACGTAATAACATATACGTAATAAAAAAAAACAATAAAAAAAAAAAAACAAGCGATCCGGCTCAACATTAATCGAAACCTTTAGTAACGGAAATTTTACTTCAATAAATTTATAAAAAGAATGGGCTTGTAATGCTGATTCTAAATATATTAATTTTATTAATTTTATTATTACTCATCAAAGGCTACGAGCCTCAGAAAACTCACCCGATTTTTTAAAGAGGGGAAACATCCCTAAAAGTGAAAAATTTTTAATGAAAATCACACCGTCAGATTCAGCGTATCAGAAAACCCTATTACATAGGTTTCAAGCTCATATCTGCAAAAATCTGCAACTTTGTAGTTTTTGCCAGAAGAAAAATATACGAATATAGAAGTTCGTTACGTAAGTTAATTTGTAAATTACGTCAGAACCAAATTTAGAGACAGCTATTTAGCAAAAGAAAAGTAACATTTTTATACAAATTTTGTTTACTTATTCAATGACGGCGAGCCAAAATAAAAGCTGCATTAACTAAAAAACGATCAGAAATTAAATAAAAAAAACAAGTTTTTTAAACTGAAAGTAAGGAGCGACATTAAAACTTAAAACGACCAGAAATTAGTCTGTATATGAAAGGGGCGGTCCACTCCACAATGCTTTACTCTTTATGCAAAAGTTTCACTCTTTCTTAAAAATCTATTTTTTAAAACAATAAGAAACTTTAGCGTAAAGATCGAGGCATGGAGGAGGGGACAGCCCCTTTCATATACGAACTAATTTCTGTTCGTTTTAAGTTTTAATGTCGCTCCTTATTTTCAGTTAAAAAAACTTGTTTTTTTTATTTAATTATAGTAAAGATCGATGTGGGTACACTGTATTATTATTCTTTTTTCTTTTGTTTAGACCAGGGCACTTCGTATTGAAGTTGTCGTAGAAATTTCGAAAAGGGCTCATTCGATTGAAAATAGAAAGGGCTAATGCCCTTTTTTATAGTCGAAAGTGATTGGAGGTCAACTAGTCCCCTTCCCACGCCCACCCTCCCATTATGTTTAAAAACTAAATGTTGCCTTAAGATTAAATCAAAATGCACTGTGTTAATGATAATTCCCAATAAGGCATCTCAGCAGTATCCCAAGACCGAGGGTATCATCTTCAAACTTTCGAGGCTACTTCTGCTCTTAAAATTTACCAAATCAAAATAGCGTAAGTGTATTCAAGCTATCAAAGAAAGTAAACAGATTTTTTCGCGAATGGTATCGTTTTCTATTTCAGGTCAACTAGAGGAGGTATGAAACTAAATTAAACACTACTATTTGTTTCCAGATTTTTAAAAGTGTGTATGTTGTTAAAAATGGATGAAAATTTTTCTCCAGCATACAAATAGCAGGCCAAACTATAGTTTAAAAAAACGAAAAGATTTAAAGTATTATTTTCTTTTTCCCTGAAAAGACTATGTCAGTATAAAACGAACAGAAATTAATTAAAAAAAACTTTTTCCACAAAACAAGTTTTTCAAAGAAAAGTAAAGAACTCTAAAGAACTAATTTGCCTTTTATTGAAAAAAATACAGATGAATGTGCATTGTCAGTTTAATATACATATACTGATATTTAGTACTCAAAATGTTAATATTATTTGATTTATTAAAGTTATAAAAGTAAAAACATTTACATTTTTTCAGTAAAGTGCAAATTATGTTCTGGCCTTGGGAAGGCATAGGGGTTTGAGCCCTACTCACGTTAATTTCTGCTCGTTTTGAGTTTGACTCGGTTATTTATTTTAATTTCTGTTCGTTTTCGGTTTCATTTATTTATCGATGCTGATTTGCTGGTAGTGGTAGATTATTTTATTTTATTTTTGCTCATTTTTGGTTTAATGGAGTTCTTTACTTTTCTTTGAAAAACTTATTTTGTGGAATTTTTTTTTAATTAATCTAATAAAAGGATTTATCCCTATTAATGTTCAAGTACAGCAAGCCAGTTTAACCTTGGCCACACAGGACTATAACTTTCAATGTTCTAGTATTAGATCGAAAGCTGGTGTTTCCCAGAAATACCTTTAACCTTTGTACAATATTAGATATAAAAAAAACAAGTTTTTTTAACTGAAAGTAAGGAGCGACATTAAATCTGAAAAGGAACAGAAACTGTTCCGTATATAAAAGGGGATGTCTCCTCTTCAACGCATCGCCCTTTACGCTAAACTGGTTTATTGATTTAGAAAATAAAGTTGTGAGACAGAGTTAAACTTTACCGTAAAGAGCGAGGCGTTGAAAAGGGGGACAACCCCTTTCATATATGGAATAATTTATGTTCGTTTTAAGTTTAAAATCAAAGCCAAAAGCTTTGTTTTGGCTCATCGAAATTTTGTTCTGATATAACTTACGAATTAACTTACGTAACAAACTTCAATATTCGTATGTTTTTATTACATATTTAAGGGAGTTCGTCTCCTAGTGAATTCCTCGGCTTTTACGCTAAAGTTCGAATTTTGTTCGAATCACAAACCCCCGAATCACAAAGGCCGGTTAATTAGAATAGATAGCTCTTTTGAAAGTACTAAAAACAACTTTAGTGTTAAGAGCGAGGTATTGACTTGGGGGCGGACCCCCTCATATAGGTAATAATTTCTGTTCGTTTTAATTTTTAATGTTGCTCCTTACTTTCAGTGTAAAAAAAACTTGTTTTTTTTTTATTTAATTCCTGATTGTTTTTTTTAAATAATGCTGGGAAACCCGGCGCCCACTTCATAGAAATGTCCCTCCTCCCAAGAAAATATCTCCATGAAAAGATCCTCCCAAATAAACCCCTCCTCCTACCCCCCAACCAGAAAAAAATCCCTCCTGAAAACGTCTGTATACTTCCTATTATAACCAAGATAATTTCTCAAACCACATTGGCCTGACATCACATAAAGATCGAAAAACGAGCAAAAATGGGGGTTTTATAGGCAAATGAAAATACTGAAAAAACAAAGCGAATATTTCGAGAGGACAAACACCTCTCTTCTTAAGCGCGAAACAAAATAATATATTCAAATAAAGTACCGAAGAAAAAAACGGAAAAAAACACACATGGAACGTCAATGTTAAAAGAACCAAAAAACCAAAGAAAAAACCAAAAACTTAAAATATGAATAAAACTCAATAATAGCCAAAAATCCTAAGAATTAAAACCGAATGCTTAACAAACATAAAAGCGTGTCATTCACCAATATCCGTAATTTGCAAAAACTCCAAAAAAATATGAACTATATTCTAGGACTACTGGATCGATATGATCAACCCTGTGGAAAAAAAAAAAAAAACAAACACGCATCCGTGATCTTTCTTCTGGCAAAAAAACACACGATTCCACATTTTTGCAGAGGAGCTTGAAACTTCTACAGTAGAGTTCTCTGATACGCTGAATCTGCTGGTGTGAGTTACATTAAAGTTCTATGGCTCTCAGGGGTTGTTACCCCCATTTTCGAAAATAAGGCACATTTTCTCAGGCGCGTAACGTTTGATTGGTAAGACTAAACTTAATGAAACTTATACATTTGAAATCAGCATAAAAAATGTTATTCTTTTGATGTATCTATTGGTATCAACTGTATCAATTTTGTATCAAATGTATCTATTGATATAAATTTTGTTTTTTAGTTTATGTTACTATTGAGCCCGGTCCCTCCTTACTTACAGTTCGTTACCACGAACTGTTTGATTATAGGATTATTTTCAGATTGCTAATTACAACAAGCATTTATCAAATAGTTTGTCGTAACGAAGTGTAAGTAAGAAGCAACTTTGCTCAATAGCGACCGAAACTGAAAAAAATAATTTTGATACCAGTTGATGCATCAAACTAACTGGTTTAATCTCCTGATTTCAAAAATATAAAATTTATTAAGTTTAGTGTTAGCCATTAAAAGCTCCGAGCCTTAGAAAATTTGCCTGACTTTCAAAAAAGGGGGGACAATCCTCGAAAAGTCAAAGAAACTGAATGAAAATCCCACCATCAGATTCAATATTTCAGAAAACCATACTGTAGAGATTTCAAGCCCATAGTCTGCAAAAAAGTGGAATTTGTATTTTTTGTCAGAAAGAAGATCACGGATGCATGTTAATTTTTTTTTTTTGTCTTTCCCAAGGGTGATCGTATCGAACCAATCGTCCTAGAATATCAGGAGAGGGCTCAGTCGACAGAAATTAACAATTTCTATTGCTCTTTTTAGGAGAAAAAAGATTGGACCGTTTTTTCACTAAGTCGGCCCATCAAAATGTTTAGATAGCCATTATGTTCAACACGGTTGAAAAGTCCAATAACCATGCGTTTGGGAATAACAAGACCCCCAAAGCCGCTAGGGAACGGGCTGTAGGCTCTGAACTTTGCCCATTATTTACGTAGAGCATTTGTTACTGCGAAGTATACAGACATTTTTCGGGGGGAAGGGAGTTTTCCAGAATTTCTACACGAAATTCTTTTTATTCGTCTTACCTTCTCTTTACTGACTCAATTTTACGTGTGGAGTTGTTAAGGAGAATATTCTTGGGGGAATTTTCATTGGTTGAAATTGTATTGATGATCTTTCCATGCAGGGTGGGGGTATTTTCTATGGGATATATTCTCCTTGGGAAAATTTTCTGCGTGAGAAACATTCCACTAGGGGAGGGGGAGAGATTTTAAGGACAAAATTTACAAGGGTGGTATTTTCGGTATGACTTGAAAAACAATCAGAGATTAAAGTCTTTTTCAAACGAAAGGGGGCCAAGAAGAACATTTCAGGCAGAATCGTCCACAAGAAATTTTCCAGGGTGGATTTTAAGCGAGAATAAAATTGTCCAATGAAGGGGAGCTTTCCTGGCGGGGGAAGGTGAACTTTCCTGGTGGGTGAGGGGTAATTTACGTGGGAGTAACTTTCCATAGATAAACTTTCCGGGGGGGGGGTATATGGAGGAGGAGCCGGATTTCCAGCATTATTTAAAAACGATGAGATTAAATAAAAAACAAGTTTTTATTTCAACTGAAAGTACTAAGCAACATTAAAACCAACAAAAATTATTACGTATGTGAAGGGGGGTGCCTCCTCCTCAATACCTCCCTCTTTACGCTCAAGTTAAACTTTGCCCCCAATTCTTTAAGAGCGACTCATGGAAAAATTTGGCTGTTTCATCAGAACAACACGAAGATTTTTAATGGTATTAAAAACTTTGGCGTAAAGAGCAGGAAATTAAAGGGGGGCAACGCCACTCATATACGCAATAATTTCTGCTCGTATTAAGTTGTAATGTTGCTCCTTACTTTCAGTTGCAAAACCTCAGTCGCAAAATTTATAATTATATAGTTATAATGGTCTTGGATCTTTAGAATATATGAATCAATAGAAACAAACAGTTTAGAATGAACTCCGAATCTCATTTTAACCGGCAACAACTTAATTTATGTCTTCCTTGGATTGAAACACTACATTAGATGCCAATATATATTTATCTCTTAAATTTTTTAGAAGTTGCTTCCAGTTTAATGTATTTTTACCAGTGTAATGTATTTTTTAAGTGTTTAGATCGAGCCCTAGGAAGTAATGCAGTAAACCTTGGGGCGACTCTTAAAAATCGTGGAAGTGAAAGCTGTAAAGAAAAGAAAATGTCGTTCATCACGAATTGATAAAGCAAATATAAGTTTAAATTTTTGTCCACTTGGCACAGGAACTTGCAACAAATGGAGGAAATTTTAAAGTCGGCTGTAGACAAGGAATATATGCCAACCAAAATAATTTTTGATTTTTTTTAATTTGTGAGTTTCAAACCAATTAGACAAATATTTCATTGGGCTATTTCTAGTTAGTTTTTTTTTGGCCCCTGGCATTCTCCACCGTCTTATACTTACATTATGCAAAAGCTCAGCAAAAAAAAACTCTGAAAATCCTGAAAGTTTCAAGCTAATCTAGGATAAGGATTAAATAGGTATAGAAAAATGCATTGGAGTTACACATCATTTTTCTGTCGAAAAAAAAAACAGCGCTGTTTCCAAAGTACTCACCAATGTAGTTTTACAATCAGTAAAGCTGTTGATCCATTATGAACCTGATTTATGGCTTGACTTTAGGGCAAACCAATATTTTTCCGTTCTTTTTTGTGCGCTGGGGTTCCCTTGACCCAAAAAGACCTACGCTATATTACAATCCCCTCCCATAATAAACAGACACTTCCCTGAGTGGAAATCCTGGCGACAATCACAGCTTTAATGATTAATGTCTCCAACCATATATACAAACCCCTTTATCCAGCTTGATTTGCAATATATAAACTAAGTAGAACACAAAACTTGTAGATAAAGTTTATAAAACTCAAAGAATATACATAGAATCTTACAAAAAGAAAGAGAAACACTACAAGAAGAATAAAGTGGACTTTAACGAGATGTTTCTCAACGCTCAATTGTCTAAAAGTTCAGCCAATTTCACACCCTGAACCAAAGCCGTACCGAGAGGGGGAGGGGGAGGGGTTAGGGGGTTTGAAACCCTCCCGAAATGTTTTTTTTTACTTGTAGAACGTAAAAAAAAAGAATATTAACAAATTTTGTGTGCCTTTTTCTAGTTTTTTTTTTGTGTAAAACCCTCTCCGAAAAAAAAATATTTGAGTAAAACCCCCTTCGGGTACGGCCTTGCCCTGAACCAGGCACATCTATAGTGATTTAAATAATGAGTGAAACAAAAAAAAAAAAAAACAAGAAAAAGTCGTGGAAAAAACAAGCTAAAAGTTTTACTGGTGGTGAACTAAACATTTTACAAAGAACAAAAAAAAAAAAAAAAAACAACAACAAATAAAAAAAAAACACACAAAAACAAATAAACAGAATACAGTAGGGTTCAGAAAAAATACAGCAAACCTTCCTATTAAACAATCATCCAGATAAATAAATTAGAGCATCTAGTCCCAATCAGATAGTAACCGTTCAACATATTATATGGCAACCGCAGAAGTTATGTTAGCAGTGTTGTTGCCATCCCTTAGCCATGCTGTAGCCACTGAGCTATGTTTCTCAAAGAGAGGAATAGCTACAAGTAAGCTGGTATCTCAGTTATAAAATTTGAAAACAGATATAGTCTTATGTACTTCTGAGGAAGTCCTGTATTGCTTATTTATTTATTTTTTATTCTGGCGACATTTCGGATTTTTTTTTCATCTGATTCTGACAATAGTTTTTATTTTTCTTGTATAAAACTTTTTATTAAATAATTTTAATATTTTCCTGTTTTTCAATTCCTTCTACGGTACATGATCTGGAATTTATACTTCATTTATACTTCATTGTACATGATCTACAATATTTATTCTATAAATATTTGTTCTTACAGATCTTTTAAGTATTTACTCAAGTTTGTCGTCTTTATATACATACTTGAGACTGTGGTTTCATATTTGCTCCTTTATGTAGCTGATTTTCTACTATTTACTTAACCTTCTGAGACCTTTTATTACTGCCATCTCGTAATCATAACCTCATAAAGATGGTGGTTCCAGACTTAACTCTGGTGGGTGTAAATTATTCGAAATCTCTAAAAACTCTGCACAATTTGTTACCAGAAGGTCATCTAAATATGTTTTATTATTTGAAAGCGAATATATTATGTTACTTGCACTGTTCTTATCAATCATAAACTCATATTCTAAATGGCTTAAAAACAGGTCCGCTATAAATGCACTCGCACTGCCCCCCCCCCCCCCCCATATGGATTCCAATAATTTGCTAGTACAGTTTACCATTAAATTCTATAAAAGTATTAAATTGAATAATTTCTAGTAAATCCTAAATCATGTCCAAGCTATAGTATCTTGAACAAATAGTACTATTAAAGAAATTCGTCCATCTAACCTTCTTAAAATAAGTGTCAATTTTTAGAAAAAAAAATTAGACAAAAGGAAAGCTTTCTTAACAATCTTTTTTAAATTTCCAAACACTAAATTAATTGGTAGATTTGTATATAATGTAGTAAAATCAAATGAGTCTACTCTTTTGGCTGAAACTATAGCCAGAGAATCTATTACTTGCAATGAATAATTGACACTGCAATATGGATTAAAATTAGCAAATTTTTTAATTCCCAAGCAATATGCCTAAAATTTGTCTCTAATTTCCCATAAAATACACGACAGATCAGACGCCGCAATTCTGGTTGGGAATCTGGCTGCACCATCAATAAAGGGTGGTTTCGGGGGATTCTTATGAAATTTTGCCGTCCAATATAAAAAAAGGAAATTTTTATCATTATCATTAACTTTAGAATTAATTTTTTTTTTAAAGTTTATCTTCTGTTCTTTCCATTAAACTATTATTCTCATCTTGAACCTTTTCATATGTATTCGTTGTATGTAGCTCCTTTGATAAAACATCACAATAGAGCCTCTGACAGATTATTGCAAAATTATTATTAGCTTTATCAATATGTACAATTAATCATTCTTTATATTAACAATCACTTGTTTTATCATAGCGTTATAGAATATTGCCTCATTATTAAGATTATTTGCACTATTATATATCTTATTTCTAACTTTAGTAAAAATTAAATTTTTCCAATTCTGAAAACTATTTTTATTAATTTTCTCTTTTTTGCACCACTTACCAATAAATAAATCTAAATCATTATTTAACCCACTAACAACATTTGAGGGTTTTAGATAATTAGAAAGACGGAATTTAGCCCCCGTTTTCATTATACTCTGCAGATCCATTTGTTTTATTATTGCACAATCACATGTTACAATATGTTCGTAAGTTCGATTTACAAGTGATAAAAATTGCTCACAATTAAAAACAGGTTTTCAATTACTATCCTTGTCAAATTTCTTATGTACTGAATTATAATTAAAAATCATTTGTCTTACCGTTTTAGAAAACTTATATGTTATAATCAGATTATTCTTATAATTCAAATTACCAAGAAGGGCATGTTTCAGATCACGCTGGTTTAAAACTCCAGGTAAATTAATATCCTCTATTTGTTTAATTCAAAAATTTATAGATAAAATATAATCTCTTCTCCTTATTAACAGTCTTATCAGACTTTTTATTTTTTGAAATATATTTGGTTCTAGCTAAAATACACACCGTATCATAAATTAGTTTAGTTTTGAATTACATGGTGTATTATTGTTTATAATCCAAAATAATTTTATTAAATTATTTCTTGATAACTTATTTAAACATTATATTATACTAGCCATACCATTAGACTGAAATAGCGGGATCGATTTTTTTTTAATGGGATGATTAAACGAAGTATGATCCGTTAATCCCATTTATCAACTAACAACAACATTAGACATGTCTCAATATTAAATAAGTCGATCATTCAGCCCAAAAGGATAAGCAGTACCAAGAGCATGGATCCAATAGTCTTCACATTTACATAATTTATTATTTTTCTCTTCTTCAGTTAATTTATTTAAATATAAATTTTTTAAATTGTAATAGTTAAATTACTTAAAGAGCAAGTACCATTATTACAGTGTTATACTAATCTATTATATTATATTATTATATTATTTTATTTTATATTTATATTATATTATTTATTATTATTTTATATGTTTTTTATACTTATCTATTGTACTAATAGATAATTATTAGTTTTTTCCTGTTAATTGTGGTTTTTTGTCCCGAAAATCAAACATACATATTGTTAATACTTTCTCTCACATATTGTAAGCCACAGATTTTACAATCTAATAGATAAATAACATTAGTTGTTTAACAATTTACATTACTCAAAGTAAACATTGAAATTTTTCATTATATAAAGTGCTTTGTACGAAAGTCCGAGGGGTAAAACAATCTCGGCAAAGAAAACAACGACCGGTACATTTACCAATATCCGGTAGACCGCCTTGAATGTTACTATTATCCTTTTTAATGATTAAAATATCAAGAAATAAAACCATAACAACATACCACACAAAATCCAAAACATATCCGAAAATCAAGCCTATTTCTTTTCCTTCAAGCCACCTTTTTAACTACCAGAAGAATAAACAAAATAAAATTCCCAAATAATCATTAGTATCAGGTTATAAAATTAAAATCATCCGTTTTATTATATGTTTTAAAAGGTAATTTATTATTATGTGAAACATTAATATCCAAATCTAGAAAATGGCCATAATTGCCTTTCCCATCGCTAGGTTCCAGACTTAACTTTGATGGGTATATATTATTCAAAATCTCTTAAAACCCTGCACAATTTATCACCAGAAGGTCATCTAAATATCTTTTATTATTTGAAAGCGATTATTTTATATTACTTGCGTTCTTTTTATCAATCATAAACCCATTCTAAATGGCTTAAAAACAGGTCCGCTATAAAAAGGACTAGCATTACCCCCCATATAGATTCCAATAATTTCATTTCTATACAAAATAAAGAAAGATGGCATCTTTCCAAGCCTTACTTTGTTTCCTGACTAGAACTGACCATTTATGAGAATATTTTATTACAAAAGAAACGCTTGAATATTTCTACTTGTGTGGATTCAGAAATGCATGGGTATTTGGATTAAAAACAAACAGATTTGCTAGCCAAAAAACCTTTTTTTTTGTCTACCTCACGTACATGGTTCCCTTGTGTATTCACTTATATATTACAAAAGTATGATTCAGATTTGAGAATTGGCTTACAAGGGATAGCATTAATTCTGTTATCAAGTATTATTTCAATGAAATCACTATTGTGTCAATACTTTTTATTATAAGCTATCAATTAGCAAGTTTTTTCCTAGATTGGCTTGTCAGATGATTTTTCAAAAGAAACTCTCAAACAAATATTACTTTGAAATGGTTTCGCACTTGTAGGTACTCTTTGATAGATATTAAAATAGTTTGATACAGAAAAGCGCTTGTTATGCATATAAAATTTAGAAGAGTTTTCACTATTTGTGTAGTCTTTGATGCCGATTCAAATGGGACAAATCAGAAAAGCATTTCTCACATACATTACATTCAAATGGTTTCTCACCCGTATGTACTCTTTGATGCCTTCTCAATTGGCTTGGTACTAAAAAGCTTTTCTTACAAACATCACATTTAAATGGTTTCTTGCCAGTTTCCATTTTTCGATGGCTATTTAATTGACTTGACTGAGAAAAGCATTTTTTACATAGATCACACTCAAATGGTTTTTCACCGGTATGCACTCTTAGATGCTTTTTCAAGTCACCTGATGCATAAAAACCTTTTTGACATATACCACATTTAAATGGCTTCTCACCGGTATGCACTCTTCGGTGAGTATTCAATGCACTTGACTGGGAAAAGCATTTCTGGCAAACATTGCATTTAAAAGGTTTCTCACCTGTATGCACTCTTTGATGTCCAGTCAAATGACTAGACTGAGAAAAACATTTCTTACATATATCGCATTTAAATGGTTTTTCACTCTTATGTACTCTTTGATGCGTATTAAGTTCGCTCGACTGAGAAAAGCCTTTCTTACATATTTCACAGTTATATGGTTTCTCACCTGAATGGACTCTCTGATGCACATTCAATGCACTTGACTGGGAAAAGCATTTCTTACATACACCACACTTAAATGGTTTCTCACCAGTATGCACTCTTTGGTGCACCTTCAAATTACTTGATCGAGAAAAGCATTTCTTACATATATCACATTTAAAAGGTTTCTCGCCAGTGTGCAATAATTGATGCGTTTTCAAACTCCTTGATGTAGAAAAGCATTTCTTACAAATATCACATTTAAATCGTTTTTCACCATTGTTTTGTTTTTTATGCATATTCAAGTGGGCTGATTCAAATGAATTTAAGCCAATACTTGCAGACAGATTAAGTGAAACAACTGAAGATTCACTCTGTAGGTCTGATTCAGATAATTTTGCTGAAAAATGACCTTGTACAATTAGATGTTGTTTTATATCACTAATACACTCTCGTAGACAAATGGGACACCTTCTTTCCTCTCCCATTTGGTGTTCCATGAAATGAGCAACAAAATCTTTGTAGTCACGAACTACAGCAGGGCACATATCACACTCTATTGGTGAAAGTTCTTCACAGCCAGTGTCTATATGAAGATCCAGGATCAAAAATGAATTCTCTACTTTTCCACATGAACCACAACGCCATATTCCAGCCGTCAATTCTTCTATGACCGTGCCCGTAAGTTTTTTCACCTTAACAAATGGCTGAGGAACTAAGAGTTTCGGTTGAGTTACACCCTCAGAACTGCATACTGAAGAATGCATTGGTTCTATAGTGAAGACGGAAAAATATTTAAAAACCACATTACATAAGCAGCAATTATAAGAATTACAAATACAAGATGCAACTGTCAAAAGCATCAAATGACCAGAAACGACATTGTCTAACATTATAAACGAAAGAATCACAAATGAAAGATGCAAGTGTCGTAAGTATTAAAGGATTGGGATCAACAATGTCAATCATTGATTTTAAATTTTTTGGTCAACCATAAAGCAAACACATCAGGTTGGATTAAAAAAAAAGAGCTTAAAATTAATAGTCATATTTTGATGAAACAAAAAATAAGGACTTCACATTAATGTGACATCATGAAATGAATAAAATTAAAAATAAATATACCAACAAAAGAGGCGATTTAAAAAAAATATAAAAGATTAAAATCCATTTGGGGTTTGGTAAGACAACAAAACGAACAGAACCTTCAATCATTTTTTTTCCAATTTTCCAGTAGCCTGCTAACAGAGGGAAGAAAACGGAGATCAAGAAAAAGACGAAAAAGAGGGAAGAAAAGAGGAAGAAAATGGAACAGTGATATTCATTTCAAAATAGGATTGGGCTTTCTTTTCTAGGTTCGAGACGGCGTGTCTTTGGTTAAAAGGTTAACAACGATTTTAAAAGTTTTGTCAATATGAGCCATGGTTTGTTCTTCACTAGTTTCTACCACTGCCTCAGCCCAAATAAGAGACTGTATTCCTACAATTAAGGTTTTCAACAATCTTGATTTAAAACGTTTAATTTTTTTCCTAGCATCTCCATTCTACAAACAAAAATCACTACAAACAAGAGTTTGGGTAT
Organism: Artemia sp. Qi Xiang Cuo; assembly: GCF_049724085.1. Lineage (NCBI taxonomy): Eukaryota > Metazoa > Arthropoda > Branchiopoda > Anostraca > Artemiidae > Artemia > Artemia sp. Qi Xiang Cuo. The sequence goes on from NC_142810.1 coordinate 54,252,234, forward strand.
CACCTCCTTCTCTCACTGTAAAATTGTAAAACCTACTGCGTCATTGGCGCTTTACTGAAAACCAATTTCATGACAAATATTTTCTTTTGTGCTTAATATTGAAAATAAACATTAAAATTATATTAACATTTTGAACTGATGAGCTTTTAGCAATAAATATCATTATACATCAAAAATCACTTTAATCTATTAGGACTTTTGGAAGTTGTTCAAAATGAATATAGTTTCACCACAACCAAGAGTTTGGATACTGCCTCCTTCCTTAACTGTAAATAAAAACCAAAAGCCTACTGCGTCATTGGCACTTAACAGAAAATGAATTATGTTACAAATATTTTCTTTTCCAGTTCTTACTGCATTGAAAATAAAATAAAACTACAACGAAAAAAATTCTTGAACTGATGGATCTTTCAACAATTAATATTCAATTTGATGTTGTTTATACTTTCCAAGACTGTTCAAGACGCATATAGTTTTCAGTAAAGCGCCAATGACTTAGTAGGTTTTAGACTTTTACAGTGAGAGAAGGAGGCGATACCCAAACTCTTGTTTGCAGTGATTTTTGTTTGTTTCAAGCTTGATTTGCATATTCAATTTAAGTTTTACTCGTTTTAAGATTTATTTATTAATTTACATTAATATCTATTGTATGTTAGTTCGCATTGATTGTTTATTTAATTTCTGTTCGTTTTAAGTTTCATTTATACTTCAATAGGATTTTTTTTTTAGTTTTAATCTTGATTTTTATATTCAATCTAGTCATTACTCTCTTTAAGATCTATTTATTCATTTATATTATTACTCATTGTATGTTTTGTCTATGATTGTTTATTTAATTTCTGTTCGTTTTGGGTTTCATTTATTCTTTAATAGTAATTTCTGGTCTTTTAGAGTGTGAATTTTAACAGGTATTTGTATCTGCTGAGCTTAAGTTTAAAATAGCCTTTACTTTTCTTTGAAAAACGTAATTTTCGGAAAGTTTTTTATAATGAATTTTTGTTCGTTTTTTATTGCAAAAAGTTTCAAGTTTCTAAAATTCCTTATTTCAAAATCAAACTTTAAAAAAAAAATCAAATGTTCATCAAAGTATCAAAACTGGTATCAAAGTAACAATATCAAAGTGAAAACATGGGTTTGTGTCAACCTCGGAGTTTTCGTTATCTGATGTTTGAACTATCTGTAACAAAATGGCTATCTCAAAATTCTTAACGGATGGGTTTGGGGGAAAAGGGCGTGGGGAGGGGGGGCTAATTAACCTTCGGTCTCTTTTGACTCTTTAAAAGTGAACTGGAACTTTCTATTTTCAATCAAATGAGTTCTCTCTGAAGTTTATACGAGCATCCCTTCTATAAGAACCGTATATATCCCGAAATTATAACTTACAACGCCTGTCCATGGGCCCTGGGGTTGTGTCAACCCCAGAGTTTTAATATCTGATCGTTGAACTATTTTTAACAAAATGGTCACTTCAAATTTTTATCGGATTGGTTTATCCATCCGATAAACCCATAGGCGTGGAGGGCGGGAGGGGCTAGTTGCCATCTGATCTTTTTTTCACTCTAAGAAAATGAACTAGAACTCTTAAGTTCTATTCAAATGAGCCCTATTTCAAGTTTATACGAGCATACGTTTCATAAGAATCATATACAGTCTCAGGACATAGCTTACAATGCCTGCCCTCGGGCCCTGGGTGGTTGTGTCGACACAGGAATTTTTGTTATCTGACCTTTGAAGTATTTTGAAAAAAATGACTCTCTCAAAGTTCTTATCGGAAGGCTTTGAGAAAAATAGGGCGTGAAGAGGGGGGCTAGTTGCCCCCCAGTCTCTTTTGACTCTTAAAAAGTGAACGAGAACTTTCAATTTCCAATCATATGAGCCCTCTCCGAAGTTTATACGAGCATACCTTCCATAAGAACCATATATGCCCCCAGAGCAATACTTACACCGCCTGTCACGAGATCTGGGGGGGGGGGTGTCGACACAGGAGTTTTTCTTATTTGACCTTTGAACTATTTCAAACGCAATGGCCATACGTAAAGGAGTTTTTACTGTATGATCTTTGAACTATTTTTAACAAAGTGGCTACCTCAAATTTTTATCAGATGTATTTGGGTAAAAAGGGCTTGGGGGGGGGATAGTTACCCTCCGATCACTTTTGACTCTTAAAAAGTGAACAAGGACTTTCAATTTACAATCAAATGAGCCCTCTCCGAAGTTAACGCCTGTCTCCTGGACTTGGGGCGATGTGTCGACACAGCAATTTTCTTATCTGACCTTTGAACTATTTTTAATGAAATGACTATTATAAAAATTTTATCGGATGGGCTTGGGGAAAAAAGGTGTGTGGGGGCGGGGGGGCTAGTTGCCCTAAGATATCTTTTGAATCTTAAAAATTGAACTAGAACTTTCAATTTCCAATCAAATGAGCCCTCTCTTAAGTTTATTTACGAGCATCCCTTTCATAAGAACCATATACGCCCCAAGGACAACACATAAAGGCCTATCCCCCGGGCCCTGGGGGGGAGGATTATTATATAACTTTTCAACATTATCCAAAAAACTGGCTATGACAGAATTTGTAGCGGTCATCTTTGGGGAAAAAAGGGCAAGTTGGGGGGGGGGGGGCTAGCTGCCCTTAAATCTCTTGACTCTTAAAAAGTGAACTAGAACTTTCAATTTCCAATCAATTGAACCCTATGAAGTTTTATATGAGTATCCCTTTCATAAGAACCATAAATGCCCTTAGGGCATAACTTAGAACGCCTTCCCGTGGGTGCTAGGGGGTTGTATTGACACCGTTTTTTTTTCTCCGACCTTTAAACTATTTTTAACAAAATGTTTATCTCAAAATTTTCATCAGATGGGTTTGGAAAAAGAAGACGTGGGAGGGGGGAGGGCTAGCTGCCCTCGGATCCCTTTTGACTATTAAAAAGTGAGCTCGAACTTTCAATTTCCAAACAAAAGAGCTCTCTCAGAAGTTTATACGAGCATCCCTTTCATAAAAACCATATATGCCCCAGGGCACAACTTACAACGCCTGCCCCCGGGCCCTTGGGGGTTGTGACGACACCTGAGTTTCGTTATCTGACTTTTGAGCAATTTTTAAGTTAATGGCCATCTAAAAAAATTTATTGGAAGCATTTGGGGGAAAAGGGGTGTGGTGGGGGGGGGGGCTAGTTGCCCTCCAATCTCTTTTGAATCTCAAAAACTGAACTAGAACTTTCAATTTCCAATCACATGAGCCCTCTCTGAAGTTTTTACGAGCATCCGTTGAATAAGAACCATATACTCCCCCAGGGCATAACTTACAAGGCCTGTCCTTGGGCCCTGGGGGGCTGCCAATCCCGGAATTTTCGTTATATGGTTTATGAAATATTTTTAAAAAAAAAAGGCTATCACAAAATTCTTATCGGTGGGGTTTCAGGAAAAAGGGCGTTGAGGGGGGGGCTAGGTGTCCTCCAATCTCTTTTGACTTTAAAAGTGAACTAAAACTTTCAATATCCAATCAAATGAGCCCTCTTTAAAGTTTATACGAACATCCCTTCCATAAGAACCATAAATGCGCCCAGGGTATAACGTATAATGCCTGCTCCCGAGCCCTGCGGGGTTGTGTTGACCCAGTAATTTTTGTAATATGATCTTTGAACTATTTTTAACAAAATAGCTATCTCAAAATTTTAATCGAATGCATTTGGTAAAAAAGAGTTTGGGGGGGGGGGGGGAGCTGGTTACCCTCCGATATCTTTTGACACTTAAAAAGTGAACTAGAACTTTTAATTTCCAGTCAAATGAGCCCTCTCTGAAGTTTATACGAACATTCCCTCCATAAGAACCATATATGCCCCCAGGGCATAACTTATAACCCTTGCCCTGAAGACTGTGAGTGTCCTGCTCAAACATATAATTTCCAGAACTTTCAACTACGTTAAACAAAATGGCAATATAAAATTTTTGATTGTATGTGTTTGGGGCAATGGTGGGCGTGGAAGGGCTGTTAGTTGCCTTCCAATCACTTTCGACTACTAAAAACGAAACTAGCCATTTAAATTTCCAATCGGATGAGCCCATTCTGAAGTGTCTACGACAACGCTAACTATAAAAACCCTATATGCCCCCAGGGCATAACTTGCAACCCTTGACCTGAGGGCTGTGGGGGGGGGGGGGTTGTCAACCTCAAAGACATAATTTCCGAAACTTTCAACTACGTTGAACAAAATGGCTATCTCAAATTTTTGATTGGATGTGTTTGGTGAAAGGATGGGCGTGGGAGGGGGCTAGATACCCTCCAATCACATTCGGATGTTTAAAAGGGCACTAGCCCTTTGAATTTCAAATCGAATGAGCCCTTTTTGAAGTTTCTACGACAACGCTTACTATAAAAACCTTACATGCCCCCAGGGCATAACTTAAAACCCTTGCCCTGAGGGTTGTAAGGGAGTGTCCTCCTCAAAAACAAATTTTCTATCTGGAAATCAACTACGCTGAACAAAATGGCTATCTCAAAATTTTGATTGGATGTGTTTGGGGGAATGATTGGCGTGGGGGGGGGGGCTAGTTGCCCTCCAATCTCTTTCGAATATTGAAAAGGGCACTAGAACTCTCGATTTCCAAATGAATGAGCCCCCTTTGAAGTTTCTACGACGACCCCTTCCATAGGAAGTGCCTCTGAGAAGAAAAAAAATAATAGTAATAAAACATTGGAGCCGTATGGCTTTTACTATAGGCAGTGCTATAGCGTTGGCTCTGATCTGTTACCACCGTAAAAAAAAAAACGATGCCGACGTCTTTGTTATCCTTGCAACGAAACGGCTTTCCTTGTTATTTAAGAGCAGTTGCTGTAAACCTTCATTTTATATATTTTTTTAATGATAAACTTTGAATAGTGTAAGTTTGCATGTCAATTTGACATAATTTCTAAGGGTTTTATGGATTTTATTAAAAATGTTCAAATATTTGATGCACCAGGGTTGTCACCCCTACTGTTATTAAATATTTATTTTAACTGTCAACAGATATGTGTGCAGGAAATTAATTTAGAGGACTTACAATTGGAAAGGGGTAGAATCATAGCTCAAAGATTTGGACGTTTGGTGAAGCACATCAACAGGTAGATACATAGCAGATTTCTTAAATATGATCAGCTAATATCTTAATGAAGGCATCTTGTTATATCGGTAAAATGCAGTTTATGCATGCTATATCGTATTTGATTTGACGTTTGCTTCTTTTTTCGGGGAATTTTTAGATGTTTGATAACTCCAACGAAGAAGAAAAGGAACATCTACCAATGATGGCCATCCATAGCGATAAGCGATTTACTTGTTAGCTGTAATTTAGTCCGGGATAATTTAGAGAGCTCAAGCCGTCAGGAGCATCAATTCACAAAAAAGTCAATTACAAGATGAGGAGGGGGCGCAAAAACATATTTTAGAAATCTAAATGGGGACAACACTTTTCAAATCTATAGGGAAGGGCGCAATTTTGCTTTTTTCTCTATCTTTTTTCAATGAAAAGACAAAGAGGGTGTTTTTCAAAGAAAATATCAAAGGGGTTATTTTTTTTAATCCAGGGGAGCGGATATTGTCCATAGTGTCTTACAAGAAAATTTTGTGTTTGCATCTAAATAACTTTGAAGTATTTTCAAAGAATTTGAAACGCAAACGCAGTCTTGCTATAGACTTTAAGCAACGCTAATCAAGTCCTTTAAAAACATGAAAAACCTTTATATGGGTGAGAAACAACTTTCAAACATAAATTACCCCTATGCAAACTGATTCCGTAAGTGGTAATATCAAAAATATCCTCACCATTGCTACCCACTTTCTGGGAGTCTGCCTCAGCTGGTAAAGTGGAAATCCTGAGTGAAGTGCCCGCAGGTATATTTTGACGTTCATGTGATTGAGCAGAACTAGAGGTTTCGATGAGCGATTCACCATCACTTGATGAAGTACATTCTAAGTCTATAACAAAGTAAAGGGATAGAAAATACTCAGTGCTGTGTAACATTACATCATCAAACATTTATCAAGAAATAATGAAGCTAAAAAAAAAAGAAAAAAAAATGACAAAAAGGCGCCCAAATATATAATTTAAGCAGAACAAAAACAAAATCGTGAATTGACAACTTTTTCACAGATTCTTATATTGAACTCATGTATACTCAATTTTTAAAAACAGAATTGACGCGAGATAACAAATATATACTAGTTTAAGAGCTTGATGTATTTTTAGCTGAATACGTCAAATTCGACAAATTTTTTTTTATATCGAGTTTGCGCTTGAGTTGTACCTTTGCATAGTTCAGGGGCACCAATTCACTAATTGATTAGGCAAAACAAATGCATGTCAATAAATCTATGTCTAGAAAAATTATAAACAAAGATTTTTTCTTATTCGAATCAGAGGACGAGGGGGTTTCATTTCAACGGAGAGGGAGATTTTCAACCATAGAGGGAACACCCCTAGTGCCGTGAGAGGAAATGGAGAGAGGACCAACTTTTTTTCTAAGCAAGTTGGCCCACCTAAACACTTCTCGGTCAAACGTTATAGCCGTGAATTATATTTCTTCGGCTTTTCTTGGATAATATGAAATTTGAAGCTATAAGAAACATGGTCTTCATTAAAAATTTCATATTTCAGAAGAGCTTTACAGGAGAATCACGAGAAGTCAAGTGATGACTAAGGCATCGCAAACAGCCTAAAATTCGTTACAATTCGAGTAACAGCGGTTTAAGGACTGTTAATAATGACAGCATTGAAGCGACCGCAGAAATTCTGATACACGTTACTATTGATACACAAATCAAGTTCTGATACACAAATACTATAATATATTTTTTTAATTATTATACCTTTAATAATGTGAATTGTTACATATATTTGACATCATTTTTAAGCTTTGCATGGATTTGATTGAAAATCCTAAATATTTACGGCGTCACGTTTGTCAATCCAGCAAATATTAAATATGTATTTTAACTGTTATGTATATCAGATATGTATACAGGAGTTTATTTTACAATTTTCACATTTCGAAGCGGCTATAATAATAAAAAAAATAACCAAGGATTGTACGTGCATTTACGTGTGCATGAGCACAGGTTTTAGGGAATGGCATTTTAGGGGGCATTCAGTGCTTACAGTAGAAGGGAAGGGGTGGACGGGAAGCAGTTAAACTGCCTCTTGTTTTGAATACATTTACCGTTTTGATTTCTGTAAGTATTAGGTATTAATGGTTCATTCAATTAAAATTCTGCATTTCATTTCTGAATGCAGAAAGGATTGCATTTCTGTTTTTATAATGCTTTAGTATGTAATATTGCTCTTTGCCTGTCTTCTCAAACTAATTTTGCCTGTCTTCTCAAACTATTTTTTTAAGAAATTTTTAATATATACTTGAATTCATTTCACTGCACTCATGGTAGAAACATACCCATGTCAGTCAGAGGAAACACTGGATGAATTTCCACAACATGTGCTGGATGTTTAAACAACATCGGAAGTTTACACGAACTTATCCCTTAACGAAGCACCTTCAGCTTCTGCTGCAAAACAAATTAAAAGCCCATAAAGAACTGAGTCAACATCTAATAGCCTGGGCTGAAAAAATATCATCATGTGGAATTTCTTTTGATATAACTACAAATGATTAACATTCACCAAAATTTCTAATCTCACTGCTAAAACAAGATGTATATAGCCCACAAAAAAAGTTAAGAGCCAAAATTTCTATAAAAAAAAAGTTAGAGCCAAAAAAGTAAGTGTCAAAATTCACCAAAATTTCTATTCGCCTGGTCCTCTTTCTCATCATACTTATTAAATTTATTTTCTAATATCACTGCTAAAACAAAATGTATATAGCCCACAAAAAGAGTTGGAGCCAAAATTTCAAAAAAAAAGTTAGAGTCAAAATTCACCAAAATTTCTATTCTCCTGGTCCTCTTTCTCATCATACTTATTAAATTTATTTTCTAATTTGACTGCTAAAACAATAAGAATATAGCCCACAAAAAAAGTTAGAGTTCGATTAGGTTTTTTTTTTTTTTTTCTTAGATACTGCCTACTTTGGTAGTAAGTCCAACAAGAGGTAGTTATAGGCCATTAAAATCTGATTCAATAAAATAAGGATGACCCCTATGGATCTGCATATTCCTCCCTACGATCCCTCAATTAAGCATGGTCGTACTAACAAAACCCATCGAATAGCATCACCCTATGATCCATCGAATACCATCACCCTAAAACCCATCGAATAGCATCACCCTACGATCCATCGAATACCATCACCCTAAAACCCATCGAATAGCATCACCCTACGATCCATCGAATACTATCACCCTAAAACCCATCGAATAGCATCACCCATATTCCTCCCTACGATCCATCAATTAAGAGCATGGTCGTACTAACAAAACCCATCGAATAGCATCACCCTCCATTAAAATAAGCCAATCACTATGTTTACAGTAATAGGTAATGCGCGATTCATGTCAAATTTTATGGCTATCCATCTTTAGTCTTATTTTTAAATTTTCATTTAATTGGCTATCTCAGATCAGTTCTTCAACAATATTTACATCATGTCCAGCACAAGGTTGGTATTCTGCAGAGATAGGGGAAGAATCGTAGAAAAAACCAAAAGGGCAGAATATCAGCGCTTTCCCAACACTGTGTAACATTTTAGTAGCTAAAAAGCGCCATATAACTGTAAACATGAAAGCAAACTCATAAAGAACTTCCAGTGCTACAGTTTTATTTGCGTTTTAAACTAAGTTACTTCGATGTAGTTTCCAAGGATTTGAAATGCAAAAGTAGTGTTGCTTTAGACTTTAAGTAACTCAATTCAGTTTTTTTAATAACATGGAAAAACTTTTATGCAAATGAGAAACCTATAACTTGCTCCATTTAAAACATGGAGCAAGTTATAACTGGAGCAAACATGGAGCAAACATAACTTGCTCCTTTTTAAAAGGGATTCCAAAAAATTGTTAGCATCAAATATACCTTGGTCATTACTACCCACTTCCTGGGAGTTTGGCTCAGCTGGTAAAGTGGAAATCCTGAGTGAAGTGCCCGCAGGTATGTTTTGACGTTTATGTAATTGAGCAGAACTTGAAGTTTCTATGAGCGATTCACAATCACTTGATGAAGTATATTCTAAGTCTATAACAAAGTAAAGGGATAGAAAATATACAATACTCTCTAATATTAGATTCTCAACAGGTCATCAAGAAACAATGAAGCTCACAAAAGGATAACAACAAAAACACATAAAACAAAATAAAATAAAAACCAAGAACCAAATAAAAAAAGAGGCCCAAAAAGATAATTTAAGCACTACCAAACAAATTTTGTGAATTAGCACTTTATTCACATATTCTAATATTGAAATTATAGCTAGTCATTTTTTAAAAATATAAATATCTCGAATATAACACATATTTACGAGTTTATGAACTATTCTTGAGTGCTTAAGTTATTTCTATGTGGATAGAAGACAGACCGTAGCTAGACGACTGTTCAAGCATTATGATACTTTTCTCAGCTCTAAGTTGTGTTCTGTTTGGTTACTTTTTGCTATAACAAAATATCACGCATTCAGAAGGAAACCACACGAGAGATTTTCAGAGATTTTTATTCTGTTCTATAAGTTGGGTTCTTTTTGGTTACTTAAAACTATTGCATTAGATTTAACAAAACTTAGTTAACTAACAAACCTAATTTTTCGCTTTTAGCATTTTATTTTACCAGAAACTAAAGTGAGAAGATTCCAAGTTGCTATGACGTGAGGCCTGAAACAGTCAGAATAATGAAGTAGGCTGAAATCATCTAGACTAACAAGAAGTCAACCATTTTGTGAAAATTTAATACTTCTTATGTCCTTTAACAAGAAATAAGAGTAAACTCCAGTATTAAAAATACAGCCTCTGATTGAACGATTTTAATAAACAGCTTCATCATTCAATCTGGGAAATCCTAAATGAATCAGGATATGTTGAAAGAGGCAAGCCTTTAACCATGGAGTGCTCCACCCAGGGGCGCTACTAGCAAAAATGTTGTATCTCCATCTTTGAAGTCAAAGCATGAGCTGTCGAGTTAAAATTTCTTGCCATATATTTTTTGTAGAAATCTAAGAACAAAGAATTCTTAATAGTAGTTTCGCACTGAACTTTTCGTGAAATAAGAATCCGTTCATAAAAAAAAGTTCAAAGTTAACTAGGAATTGCAAAACAAAAACGGCAAAATTTAATTATTAGTTAAGGGAAATCCCAAAAGAGATCTTGAAAAATTTTGTTTTCCTTGGCTATTTTTCTTTCTTCAATGGCAATGCCAAATAAAAGGAATTTGTAAAAAAGTAGGAATTAGTAAATGTACTTCAATTTACTGATATCCATCCAATAAAAGTGATTGTTAGGTCTGATGAATAATTACTCTATTTAAAGATATTTTCTGCATCTTGTTGTGGCTCTCACCCACCCAAATAACTTATATAAATATCAACAAAGAGCCAATTAAGCTCGGCACACTCCATCCCCAACCCAATAAACTATCATAGGTAGCGCAATAGCGCTGCCTAAGTAAAGAACGATGTTGGCACAATGTATTATTTTTTTTCGATATCCGGGCACTTTGTATCGAAGGAGTTGTCGTAGAAATATCGAAAAGGGTTAATTCGATTGGAAATTGGAGTGGCTAGTGCCCTTTTTCATAGTCAAAAGTGACTGGAGGGCAACTAACCCCCCCCCCCCCCTCACGCCCCTCATTCCCCCAAACACATCAAATCAAAATTTTGATATAGCCAATTTGTTCAGCGTAGTTGATTTCCATATAGAAAATTTGTTTTTGAGGTGGAAAATCCCCCACAACCCTCGGGGCTAGGGTTTTAAGTTATGCCCTGTGGGCATATAAGAGCGATTTTGGCACAATGTATTATTTATTATTTTTTTCCTTTAGAGCAGGGCAATTTGTATCAAAGAAGTTGTCGTAGAAACTTCGAAAAGGACTCATTCAATTGGAAATTGGAGTGGCTTGTGCCCTTTTTAACAGTCGAAAATGATTGGAAGGCAACTAACACCCCTTCCACGCCCACCATTTCCCAAAACACATCCAATCAAGATTTTGAGATAGCCATTTGGTTCAGCGTAGTTGATTTCCACATAGAAATTATGTCTTTGAGGAGGACAATCCCCCACAGCCTTCAGAACAAGGGTTGTAAGTTATGCCCTGGGGCATATAAGGTTTTTTAAAAAAGACGTTGTCATAGAAACTTCCAAAAAGGCTCATTCGATTGGCAATTCAAAGGGCTAGGGCCCTTTTAATAGTCGAAAGCGTTGGAGGACAACTAGCCCCCCCCCCCCACACCCATCATTCCCCCAAACACATCCAATCAAAATTTTGAGATAACCATTTTGTTCACCTTTGTTGATTTCCAGATAGAAAATATGTTTTTGAGGAGGACACTCCCCCACAACCCTCGGGGCATGGGTATTAAGTTATGCACTGAGGGCATATAAGAACGATGTTGGCAAAATGTATTATTTGTTATTTTTTTTTCCTTTAGAGCAGGGCAGTTCGTATCGAAGAAGTTATTATAGAAACTTCGAAAATGGCTCATTCAATTAAAAATTGGAGTGGCATGTGCCCCTTTTAATAGTCGAAAGTGAAGGGAAGGCAACTAACACCCCTTCCACGCCCACCCTTTTCCCAAACACATCCAATCAAAATTTTGAGATAGCCATTTTGTTCAGCGTAGTTGATTTCCAAATCGAAATTATGTTTTTGAGGAGGACACTCCCCCACAGCCTTCAGGGCCAGGGTTGTAAGTTATGCCCTGGGGGCATGAAAGGACGATGTTGGTACAAAGTATTCTTTTTTTTCCCTTTAGAGCAGGGCACGAAAAGGGCTCATTCAATTGGAAATCGGAGTGGCTTGTGCCCTTTTTACTAGTCGAAGGTAACTAAAACCCCTTCCACGCCCACCATTTCCCAAAACACATCCAATCAAAATTGAGATACCCATTTCGTTCAGCGTAGTTGATTTCCAGATAGAAATTATGTGTTTAAGAAGGACACTCCCCCACAGTCGTCAAGGCAAGGATTTTGAATTCTGCCCTGGGTGTCTGTGGTGTTTTTACAGAACGCTCTGTTGTCGAAACTTCACAAAAGTCACACTAGATTTGAAATTCAAATGGCTAATGCCCTTCTTAATCGTCGAAAGTGATTGGAGGGCACCTAAGCCCCCTTTCACGCCCCCCTTTCCCCTAAACGCATCCAATCAAAATTTTAAGATAACCATTTTGTTCAATGTAGTTGAAAGTTCTAAAACTAGGTCTTTGAGGATGACAACCCCCCCCCCCACAGCCCTCAGAGCAAAGGTTGTTAGTTATGCCCTATAGGCATATAAGGTTTTTATAGAACGCGTTGTCGCAGAAACTTCAAAAAAAGCTCATTCGATTGGGAGTTGAAATGGCTAGTGCCGTTTTTAATATTCGAAAGTGATTGGAAGGCAACTAACACCCCTTCCAAGCCCACCATTTCCCAAAACACATCCAAATCAAAGTTTTGAGATAGCCATTTTGTTCCATGCAGTTTAAAGTTCAGGAGATTATAACTTTGAGCAGGACATTCGCCCCACAGTCTTCAGGTCAAGGGTTATAAGTTATGCCCTGGGGGCATATAAGTTTTTATTGAAATCTTTGTCGTAGAAACTTCAAAAAAAGCTCATTTGATTGGAAATTCAAAGGTCTGGTGCCCTTTTTAATAGTCAAAAGTGATTTGAGGGCAACTAACACCCGTTCCACGCCCACTTTGCTTACTAATTCAGAAAAATTACATTTATTTATAATAATAAAAATATTGATGTTTCAAGCATAATATTTTACTCATGACTTTTCATATTAAACAACCAGGAAAATAAATTTATTGCAAGTTATTTTTAAATGACAATATTAATTGTCAGCAAAAATTGTTAATTTCTACCAAGGATTGATTTTCTGGCTTTGACAGAAGAGGAAGTTTATTTCCTTTAGGAAGTAGGCAATACACACAGTGCCTTTTGATTAAGCCTTATAGCAACACAAACTTTCCCCGAAAGTTTCACCATAAACTTAATACACCAAGCAGTTCCTGGGACATTGCTGATGTCCTTTTGTAGTAGTAGATATAGTAGTAACAGTAGATATGAGTAGCAATAGTAACAGTGATGATATGCAGATCTTGCCTTTTAGTCAGTTGAATCCTCATCATACAATAAAGGTTTAAACTTAATAATCTAAGCTACTCTAGAAATATTATCAATAAACCCTTATCACAACAAGTATGCATATATTAAGTATGTATATATTCACATATAAATATATAAGTAAATGTGCGTTTTGATTTAGTTCAACTTCCCTCCATAGTTCTTAAAACATTCACCCTAATACCATTTAGTAGCAGTCACATTAGAAGTAGTGCTTGTAGTGGTAGTAGCAGTGTCTACACGTTGTCTTCTGGTCATTAGAACATTCCTCCTCATAGTTTCATGAAAATTTCAACTTAATACCCTAATCCATTCCCAAGATATACCTTTTCAAAATGTGCATGCATGTAGCATGTTTTACTTGTGTTCAACATTCCCTAAAAGCTTTACCTTAATATTCATAGTCTTTTTGGACATCAAGGTACAAACATACCCCCCTTTCCCAGTAACAAATATTGTATGTATAAAATAGAGAATTGCAAAACCTGCAACATTTGTCCAATGGGCCATGGGGAGGGGGGGATCCACAGGGGCATAGGTATTTTACCTTTCAACTATTCTAAACAAAACGGCTATATTAAAATTTCTATTGAAGGTCTTTAGGAGAACAAAGATTCTGAGGGAGGGAGCTGCTTGCCCTCCAATCACTTTTGAATCTTAAAAAGGACACTATAACCTATAATTTCTGATTCTATGAACCCCCTCTGAAGTTTCAACAGCAACTCCTTCTATAAGAAGTGCCTTTGCAACAAAAATATTAAATAAATAATACATATAGCCTACTTTGCTCTTTACTTAGGCAGTGCTTAAAATATTCAAACTAAGAAATAGCAAAAGAAAGGTTTATAAAAACTGACTTATGATTGAAATCATTTCTCTTAAATGGAAGCACTGTGTGGTAAACAGATATCTCAAAAATGTTCATCTTACCTTTCTGAACAGCAGAATCATCAGAAAAAGTGAGAAGTGCAGCTGCTTCAGAAGTTTGAGACGAGTTCATGGCAGAGATCTTAAAAATTTGAACAAGTTGAAATGCAGCAGATGCTGTTAAACTTGGATGCTGCAGATGCTGTTATGCTTCTGTTTTACAACTATGACTAGAAAAAAAGGTCCCTAAGAAACATGCAAGCAATAATAATCCGTTATGCTGTTATGCTGCAGATGCTGTTATGCTTCTGTTTTACAACTATGACTAAAAAAAAAATTTCCCTAAGAAACATGCAAGCAATAATAAACCGTTATGCTGCAGATGCTGATATGCTTCTGTTTTACAACTATGACTAGAAGCAAAAGGTCCTAAGAAACATGCAAGAAATAATAACCCATTATGCTGTTATGCTTCTGTTTTACAACTATGACTAGAAACAAAAGGTCACTAAGAAACATGCGAGCAATAATAACCCGTTATGCTGCAGATGCTGTTATGCTTCTGTTTTACAACTATGACTAGAAACAAAAGAGCCCTAACAAACATGCAAGCAATAATAACCCGTTATGCTGTTATGCTGTTATGCTTCTGTTTTACAACTATGACTAGAAACAAAAGGTCCCTAAGAAACATGCAAGCAATAATAACCCGTTATTTTGTTATGCTGCAGATGCTGTTATGCTTCTGTTTTACAACTATGACCAGAAACAAGAGGTCCCTAAGAAACATGCAAGCAATAATAACCCGTTATTTTGTTATGCTGCAGATGCTGTTATGCTTCGTTTTACAACTATGACTACAAACAAAAGGTCCCTAAGAAACATGCAAGCAATAATAACCCAATATGCTGTTATGCTGCAGAAGCTGTTATGCTTCTGTTTTACAGCTATGACTAGAAACAAAAGGTTCCTAAGAAAAAAGCAAGCAATAATAACCCATTATGCTGTTATGCTTCTGTTTTACAACTATGACTAGAAACAAAAGGTCACTAAGAAACATGCGAGCAATAATAACCCGTTATGCTGCAGATGCTGTTATGCTTCTGTTTTACAACTATGACTAGAAACAAAAGGTTCCTAAGAAACATGCAAGCAATAATAACCCGTTATGCTGTTATGCTGCAGATCCTGTTATGCTTCTGTTTTACAGCTATGACTAGAAACAAAAGGTTCCTAAGAAAAAAGCAAGCAATAATAACCCTTTTCACATGGTAGCCTACATTACAAATTTAATATAAGCAAAATAGAAACAATGACCAACAACACTATTGAAATCATAGATTTAGAAGTTGCCAAATACAAATTTTTCCAAGAAAAGGTTTTGATGGTTTAAAATATTGATAAGAAAGGTTTAAAAATTGGGATTTAAATTGTTCAAAGGCTTTGGTTTTTGGCACTTTCATAATTATTTAATTTTATATTGATATTATTCTATCGATTAGCTGCTTTAGCTTAGGGGTTTTGACTCTTGTCTTCATTAAATTTACCCTGTAGGAAAAACAGTTACTCTAATAAAACTTCCTAAATGACCCTGCTTAACAACAGGAACATTAGAAAGGTTGATATTTTCAGCATGATTAGAAATTTAATCAGTTCTAAAATAAGATTTCTTAACCAACTTAAAACAGTTTACAAATAATATCTAAAACCAAGATAAAAATATGAAACTCAAGTCAGAACCTAATGCCAAGTTGATCATTCATAGTCAGGGATTCAAAGTACATGGTTTTATTGTGGTTCAGCAAGCTCAAAATTTCTTTAAATGCTTGGCTTCCCTTTTTTTAATATAGGCCTTTTAATAGTGGCCTATTTTGACCTATCCAATTTTCCCCAGAAGATTGGATTTACTCTGCCAAATTGCTGCAAATTAAGCCACTGAGATAGTTCCTCATCTTTTTAAAGTATTTCACCTGTTCAATTAAGAAGTTGACATTTTAACTGACTCGAGATCTTAACTATACATACTTACATTTATACATCCATTTGATGCTAATGGTGGTATCTAAAAATAATGACTTTGAAAAGCTTTGATATTGTAAAAAATCCAAAAGGCCAAGCAGACCTCCCTCGAGATTTGCTGGTCCAACTCTAGGTGCATATGGTATAATGCTGCTGGTGGAATATCTAGAACCTAGAATGCTCCCAGAAGAGGTAGATTGCTGTTGCTTGATTTTATCTCTGGGGCAGAACAGTTTGTCCGTAAATGGTCCACTGTCTCATTGCCTTTTTGGCAAAATCTGCAGAGCAGGCATTAGGGAGGACTTTAAGATCTTGAGGATATCTTACAGGTGAAAGCATGGTGGTTAGGGTCTATTGAATCACTTCTAATTCTACTACTACTACTACTACTAACAACTCACCGCAGCACCAAGCCGCCTGAGGCCAATACAGCTACGCACGCTCCTCCGCCACCCCAATCTATTCAAAGCCTCCCTTTTTACAACCGCCCACGAAGTTCCCATTTCCTATAAAGCTTTCTTTATGACGTCCACCCACCCCATAAGGGGACGACCTGCTTTCCGTTTAGCCCTAGATGGTTGGCTGAAAAGAACAATCTTCGGCAATCTGTCATCCTTCATCCGCACAACGTGCCCTAACCACCTCAACCTTTCTTTCATTTTAGCCCTTGAGAGCGGTATTGAACCACATTTTTCGTATAGCCTATTGTTTGAAACACGGTCAGTCAGCCGGGTACCCAGAACAATCCTCAAGCAATTTCTCTGGAAAACATCTAGCAAATCTTCATCCGCTTTTCGGAGCGTCCATGCTTCAGAGCCATATTTGACCACTGTCATCACTGTAGCTTCTAATATTCTAATCTTGGTTTGCAGACTTATCGTCCTATTCTTCTATACTTTTTTTAACTGTGAACAAAAAATATGAGCCTTGGCTATTCTACTTTTAACATCTTAACTGCTCCTACCATATTTACTAATAATATTACAAAGGTAAGTGAATCTGCCCACCTGATCAATCTTTTCATTACGCAACATCACCTTTCCTTTTTCACTTATTCCTAGCCTTAGTGACTTAGTTGTCCTAACATTTAATTTCAGACATATTTTAGGACCCTGAACCAACAGAACCTCTAAAAGTCAATTGATTTTGCTAATACTTTCATATAGGACGCTAAAATCGTCAGCATGATCTAAGTCCAGAAGAGTTTTTCCTCCAACTTTGATTCCGTGGTCTCCCATTGCCTTTCCTGTGCTCCTTAAGACAAACTCCATCAAAACAATCCATATAAAGGGGGATAGAACACAACCTGCTTGACTCCTGACTTAAGACAAAACCAGCTGCGTGCCTCAGGTCCTACCTTAAGCACAGCTGTGTTATTTTCGTACATGGCACCTATGACTTTGATGTATTTATCTGGTATACCATACAAGAATAAAACCTTTACTAAAGCCCTTCTGTGAACAGACTCGAACGCTTGCTCATAATCTATAAAACTGAGGACTAAAGGTGTTTGAAAACTCAGGCACTTCTCAAATATTAGCCTCAGAGTGAAAATTTGGTCGACACTTCCTCTACCTTTTCTAAAACCGCGCTGTTCTTCTCTTAAAACTTTGTCTACAGCATCTCTCAGTTTAAAAAGTATCATATTACTAAGTAATTTGCTACCTACGGAGACCAGACTAATGCCTCGATAATTATTAAACTCACTTTTATCACCTTCTTATAAAGTGGCTTAATTAAGGTTTTCCTAAAATCGTTAGGTACTTCCCATTTTTCAAAAATCATATTCATAATCTTCAGTAACTTGTTTCAAACCTCAGAGCCACAATATTTAAGAAACTCATTTACCACCCTATCAGCACCTAGACCCTTATTATTTTTTAATCCTTTCAGTACTGTCGCTAATTTTTCCTCACAAAATAAATCTTCCTTCACATCCAAGGTATCACAAACTTTTTCATTTTCCTCTATGTTTTTCCCTGCAACTCTATCTTGGTTAAGCAAGTTCTCAAAATGTTCGGCCCATCTCTCTTTAGTTTTTTCCTTATCGCTAATTGCGGCCCCATTCTTATCTTTAACTGGGCCAAGTCCGGATTGACTACTCCCTCTCAATTTGTTAACGAGCCAGTACAAAATTTTACTATTATGCCGTCTAGCTGCATCTTCCAGATCCTCGGCAATTTTATCCAGGGCCTCCACTTCACATCTCCTTAGTTCATATTTTAATGCTTTCTCTACTTTCTTTACATTTCTTTTGTTTTCATACGATTTATCACTCAGATAATTCTTGTACAAGTCCTTTCTCCTTTCTATTGAACATAAAGCTTTTTCACTAATATTCTTAGCTGCAGTTCTAGCTTTCTTCCCTAATACACCTTCAGCAACTTCACAAATCATTTTTCTAAAACTATTCCAACCATCATTCCACATTATCAAATTTTGAACTGTCAAGTTTATTATTCAACTGTGCCTGGAAAGTGTCTCTCAAATTCTATTCTTGGAGTCCACCAGCATCATAACTTCCCAGGAGGAAGTTACTCTTCCAAAATTTCAGCTTCAAATTAGCGCTTGACACTACTAGATGGTGATCTTTACTTTTAACATCAATAGCAGCATTCCTATTTACCCTAGTATTTTGTGTCGATCCGAACAGTCTCCGGTTTACTATAATATAATTAATAAGATTAGGTATCTTACCATTATATAAATACCAAGTTAACCTATGGGCCATTTTATGACCAAACACTGTATTGGTTATAACTAGATTGTTATACCTACAAAATTACAAGTCTGTATCCATTACTGTTTTCTTTCCCTACACCAAATTTACCTAGGCTGGGATACCATCTATCCCTATTTCTACCATAAGGGTATGTTGAAAAGTGGCTGGAGGGCTGCCATTCCCTCTCATAACGTTTTTAGCTACCCTCCCACCAAAAAAGTTTGAACAGAATTCTGAAATAGCCAGCTTATTCAAAACAGTCTAAATGCCAAATTACTATACTACTGGGATGACATAAGCCCAGACGCATTTTGAAGGGGATGCCAAATTCAATCAGACACACAATGTACATGCTAGTTGTCAAAAAGCAATGTCAGCAATATCTAAGAAAAAGCTGAGGGTATTTAGTTGAAACTTTCACGATATGTTGATGGATATGTTGAAGAGTGGTCAAAGGGGAACTAGCACCCATTGACATTTTTAGATGCTACCTCCTCTCAAAACTACTAAAAAAATTAAAAGCAGTTTTGTTCAAAATCTTCAAAGTGTCTAGTAACTATATCCCCAGGTATGCAGTGCCCTCCAGAACACCCAGGGCAAGTATTGTAAATTAAGCCATTTGTCCTTTTTTTACATGCAGAATTTATCATTATGAAAAGGAGGAATGTTTGATTCTGGATGTGACAGAACAGATTAAGGATATTAAGACGAAACTTTGAATTATATTGGAGGTTATGTTAAACTAAATCCAAGGATAGTATGCATATTCAGTTTATCAAAAAGGCATATCTGCAATATCTCAAGAACAGCTGATGGTAGTAAGTTTACACTTTCAGGGCTTATTGTGGGGGATGTTGAAAAGTGGTTGAGGGTCAACAAGTCCTCCTCCCATGCAATTTTTAACTACCCTCCCCCTAAAGATATTTGATTCTCCAGTCCTGGCATGGGAAGAATTGACCAGCTATTTGTCTTAAGATAGATCCTTGAGCACAGGGCAAAATACTAGAAACCAACAGTGTCTATTCATAGATTTTATAGCAGCTTTTGACTCTGCTCTAGGATATGGAATCTGGAAGGCCATGATGGTGAATAGAGTACCAGATAAGATAGTCAGAAATATTCAAGCATACTACCAGTATACAAAAGCCCAAATTCAGATTGGTGGGGAGCTCTCCATGATTTTGGTGTCCAACAGGGATATATATTGTCTCCTGTCTTATTTAATGTCGTAATCAGCTGAATTATTACCAGCAAAATAGCACCTTCTAAGGTGTTGAAATAAGTCCCAATTTTGTGGTCACTGACCTGCAGGGGCATCCAAAGCATCTTTCCATTGGGGGAGGGAGGGGCAAACTTCATAGATTTTAATGAGTTGCTATTTGATTTCTGCCAAATTTTCTGCAGAACTCGGGAATTTTGCAAAATTTCTGCTGAAATTTTTGCCTTTGGGAAAAATTTTACCAAATGCCAAAAAAGGTAGGGGGCCAGTGCACCCACCTTGGGATGCCTCTGCTGATCTGAACTACACTGACAATATTAGCTTATTAGCTGAATCTTTTTCAGAAGCTTAATTGATTCTATCAGAAGTATCTGAAAAATCCTTTCTGGTGGGCCAGAAGATAAGCTGTTTGAAGACAAAAGTCATGGTGTCAGGTACATCATCTCAAGACCCTACAATCTTACTAGAACAGTTGCCCATAGACAAGATATCTTAATTCAATTACCTAGGCACTCTGGTAGACCCAATAGGAGGATACACATCAGAAATTTGGTTGACAATTGTCAGTCAATTGAAAATTAGTCAAGAGCCTTCACTGAACTAAATCATTCATTATGGAACCAGAAAGTCATTTTGAAGACAAGAATAAGGATAGGTCCTATATCAGGCTGTCATTCAGTCTGTCCAAATACACAGCTGTGAGACATGGACTCTGAAAACATCCAACACACAAGCCCTCAATGCAACTGACCATTCATGTGTAGTGAGAATCATTGACATCTAAGTCTATGATTGAGTCAAAAATGATGAACTCAACAAAATTTGCCATCAACAATATGATTTGGCAAACAATTATAATCAAACAAAGAAGACTCTGATGGTTTGGCTAGGCAATTTGCCACCAACAACACACCTTTGTCAATGTAGCCCTCAGATGTACATGTCTTCAAGGATTAAAAATAACAAAAAAAACATGGAGGACAGAGGAAAACATGGCTCACCTGCATCAAGGCAGACCTATACCCACTCAGTGGCTTAAAGAAGTATTAATAATAATTGTGTAGCGTAAGCTCTGGCTTGAAGTATACATTGGTGCATTAAGGAGGTTGGGGTTAAGTATAGTGAAGCTGTACACAAAATGTGTTAGCTACAATTTTTCCGCATTTTATGAAGTAGGAATTGTTTTCTTCACATGTATCCTTACAGCAGGCTTCTAATCATGAACCTTATGTGCATAGGGTTAGATGTTATGACTGGCTGATGGTTAGGACTAGACCAGTTGGGATTAACTGACTATAATATTGGAAAACCTTTAAATTTAGACAACAGTTGCAACTACATGCTAGCCTATTTAAGTATAATCAGGTAGTTGTCTAAAATATGAAACACACTTGAGAACTTGCATTGTGAATACCCAATTTGTCATGCTGTCTGCACTAGACAATAACCTTTGGCTTGTTGAGAAACAAAATTATAGTTTTTTTTAATTATATATTTAGTTGGTATTTTGGTTTGGTTGAGATCCTTGCAATCTTGGAGCTACCATGACTTCTACCTGGTTTTTCATGCTGTCTATACCAGACAATAACCTTTGGCTTGTTAAGAAACCACATTATAGCTTTTTTTAATTAAATATTTAGTTGGTTTTTTGGTTTGGTTGAGATCCTTGCAATCTTGGAGCCTACCATGACTTCTACCTGGTTTTTCATGCTGTCTGTACCAGACAATAACCTTTGGCTTGTTGAGAAACCACATTATAGCTTTTTTTTTTAAATTAAATATTTAGTTGGTATTTTGGTTTGGTTGAGATCCTTGCAATTTAACCCATTACTGGGAGAAGGTTTGCAACTCATGGGACTTGTGGACAAACCAGTGGGCCCTTTTAAGTGTACATTTGAGGGGCCTTCTTCCTTTTACGCCTGTATTTGACCCCGGGCAAGGGTGCCCCAGATTCTATTATGGACCCCCAGGGACAAGGTCCCCCCTTGGTCTGTGCCTCCTATGGAGGTACGATTATTCCTTGTCTTATAGGGCAACATACAAATTTTCTTTGTGGTGCCAGTAATACTTTTAAGTTTGAGTCCGAGAGTGTCCCTGAAGAGGATTGAACTGTGACTTATATATGGAGGGTGGTATATACAGAATAATTGCTGCCTTGTGAAGTCTGGTGTTTCTTTTGATCCCAAGATATCTGGTAATGAATTGAAATTCAACTATGAAACCTTTAATTGCAGATTATTGAAAAGGGAAGTTTTCTGGACATGTTGTAGGGGATGTTGAAAAGTGGCTGTAGGGCTGCCATCCCCTCTCATAACGTTTTTAGCTACCCTCCCACCAAAAAAGTTTGAACAGAATTCTGAAATAGCCAGCTTATTCAAAACAGTCTAAATGTCAAATTACTATACAACTGGGATGACATAAGCCCAGACGCATTTTGAAGGGGATGCCAAATTCAATCAGACACACAATGTACATGCTAGTTGTCAAAACGCAATGTCAGCAATATCGAAGAAAAAGCTGAGGGTATTTAGTTTAAACTTTCACGATATGTTGATGGATATGTTGAAGAGTGGTCAAAGGGCAACTAGCACCCATTGACATTTTTAGATACTACCTCCTCTCAAAACTACTAAAAAAATTAAAAGCAGTTTTGTTCAAAATCTTCAAAGTGTCTTGTAACTATATCCCCAGGTATGCAGTGCCCTCCAGAACACCCAAGGCAAGTATTGTAAATTAAGCCATTTGTCCTTTTTTTACATGCAGAATTTATCATTATGAAAAGGAGGAATGTTTGATTCTGGATGTGACAGAACAGATTAAGGGTATTAAGACAAAACTTTGAATTATATTGGAGGTTATGTTAAACTAAATCCAAGGATAGTATGCATATTCAGTTTATCAAAAAGGCATATCTGCAATATCTCAAGAACAGCTGATGGTAGTAAGTTTACACTTTCAGGGCTTATTGTGGGGGATGTTGAAAAGTGGTTGAGGGTTAACAAGTCCTCCTCCCATGCAATTTTTAACTACCCTCCCCCTAAAGATATTTGATTCTCCAGTCCTGACAACTCCCCCCCCACAGCCCCTTGGGGAAACATTGTGAGCTCTGCAAGCTCCCCATTGCTTATAAATAAGGTTGGTCAAAGGGGGCATGTTTGTCCCTGAGTCTCCAAAAAGACTAAGTGTATTAAATAAAACATATAGTAAATATTCAGAGGGGTGTCAGACAAAATCAAGACACGTAATAACCAGAAGAGTTGTCAAAAGGTTACAACAGCAACATCATAGGCAGCGCTAGCGCGCTGCCTAAGTAAAGAATGATGTGGGCACAATGTGTTGTTTTTTGGGGTTTTCTTTTTCTCCATACCCGGGCACTTTGTATCAAAGGAGTTGTTCTAGAAAGTTCGAAAACGGCTCATTCGATGGCAAATTAGAGTGGCTAGTGCCCTTTTTAATAGTCGAAAGTGATTGGAAGGCAACTAACCCCCCCCCTCCCCACGCCCATCATTCCCCCAAACACATCCAATCAAAATTTTAACACAGCCATTTTATTCAGCAAAGTTGATTTCTAGATACAAAATATCTTTTTGAAGAGGGTAACTCTCCACAGCTCTTGAGTCTCGGATGTTTTGTTATGATCTGGGGGCATTCAAGGTTTTTAAAGATAGTGGTGTCGTAAAAACCTCTAGACAAGCAATCTTAATTGGAACTACGCAGGAATAGTGCCCTTTTTACTTGACACATGCAGCCAGAGTGCCACTAGCCCCCCCCACGATTATCCTGCTCTCACCCCCATCCAATCCAAAGGTGTAGATAGCCATTTTGTTCTGCTTAGTTGTTTTCAAGATAGAAAATATCTTTTTGAGGAGGACACTCCCCCACAACCCTCGCGGAAAGGGTTTTAAGTTATGCCCTGAGGGCATATAAGGTTTTTATAGAAGGTATTGTTGTAGAAACTTCAAAAAAGGCTCATTCGATTGGAAATTCAAAGGGCTAGTAACCTTTTTATTAGTCGAAAGTGATTGGAGGGCAACAAGCCCCCCCCCCCACGCCAATCATTCCCCAAAGACATCCAATCAAAATTTTAAGATAACCATTTATTTCCGCATAGTTGATTTCCACATAGAAAATATGTTTTTGAGGAGGACACTCCCCTACAACCCTCAGGGCCAGGGTTTTAAGTTATGTCCTGGGGGCATATAAAGTTTTTATAGAAGGCGTTGTCGTAGAAACTTCAAGAAAGACTCATTCGATTGGAAATTCAAAGAGCTAGTGCCCTTTTAATAGTCGAAAGTGATTGGAGGGCAACTAGTCCCCCCCGCACCCATCAGTCCCCCACACACATCCAATCAAAATTTTGAGATAGCCATTTTGTTCAGTATAGTTGTTTTCCAGATAGAACATATATCTTTGAGGACGACACTCCCCCAAAACCCTCAGTGCCAGGGTTTTAAGTTATGCCCTGGGGGCATATAAGGTTTTTATAGGAGGTGTTGTCATTAAAACTTCAAAAAAGACTCATTTGATTGGAAATTCAAAGGGCTAGTGCCCTTTTT
The DNA here is from genome assembly GCF_049724085.1 of Artemia sp. Qi Xiang Cuo. Lineage (NCBI taxonomy): Eukaryota > Metazoa > Arthropoda > Branchiopoda > Anostraca > Artemiidae > Artemia > Artemia sp. Qi Xiang Cuo. Next base: position 54,276,856 of record NC_142810.1, read on the forward strand.
ATTAGTTGAAAGGGATTGGACAGTATCTAACCCCCTCTCACGCCCGCATTTTCATAGGCAGCGCGCTAGCGCTGCCTAAGTAAAGAACCATGTCGGCACAATGTGTTGTTTTTTGGGTTTTTTTCTCCATACCTGGGCACTTCGTATCGATGGAGTCGTCATAGGAACTTTAAAAAGGGCTCATTCGACTGTAAATTGGAGTGGCTAATGCCCTTTTTAATAGTCGAAAGCGATTGGAGGGCAAGTAGTCCCCCCACATGCCCATCATTCCCCCAAACACATCCAATCAAAATTTTGAGATAGCCATTTTGTTCAGCGTAGTTGATTTCCAGATAGAAAATATGTTTTGAGGAGGAGACTCCCCCACAACCCTCAGGGCAAGGGTTTTAAGTTATGCCCTGGGGGCATATAAGGTTTTTATAGAAGGCGTTGTTGTAGAAACTTCAAAACAGGCTCATTCGATTGGAAATTCAAAGGGCTAGTACCCTTTTTAATAGTCAAAAGTAATTGGAGGGCAACTAGCCCCCCCCCCCCACACCCATCATTTCCACAAATACATCCAATTAAAATTTTGAGATAGCCATTTTGTACCACGATATATTTTAAATAAAGTATTCTTTCCTTCTAAAGATGATTCGGGTAGAGATTAAACGTTTCCTAATTGATTTCAAATACCACTTCCAACAGTATAAATTCGTAAAAAGAAAAAATAGAAACTGCGTTCTAGCTTCAATCACACAACGACGCTATTCATTTGAATTTCGCTAAGATAATTAGTAGCAAAAAATGCTATGCACAATATTTCTAAGAAGTTTAAATGGCAAAAAATCGTGTGAATGCTTGAATCATCAAAAATATTTAAAAGAGATTATTGGACGAGGATTCGCGTCCTTGTGCCACGTGAGCCAATGGCGAGCAGTCCTTACAGTGCAGGACGAAAGAACTGCGTTTGGTAGTGGGATAGATGTGCTTTTAATTTTAATCTTAAGTCAGATCTGAAACGATTAGAAAATCAGACCTAGAGAGATTCAGACGAAATTCTTATATTCTTGTCACCGTTATTGTCATTGAAGTGACCCGTTGCTGTGCAACTAAGCATGTAAGTTCAATAAATCTATTGTCTTTTTATTTGTGTTTATTTCATTTTATATGTCTGCATCCAGTCTGATGATAGGTAATTAGTTCGTATGTCTCCAAGGTAAATGCTCCCAAAGGAATCTGATCTCCAGATAGCTCAAGAAAGAAGAGGCCACGCTTTTTCATCCCTACAAGCACCAAAAGTTGTCATCGCCACAGCTTAGAAAGAGTTTCTAACCCCTGCTAGCCTATAAGAATTCGTATCTCTTGAAGTCATATCTAATTGCACCGTGGAAACAAAGCTTTGAGACGTCAGATTTCTATCACCACAAACATCTATATAACAATCGATTATTGCTACAAATGGCGCGAGTCGGAAATTGGAGAAAAACTTGCGAACTAGTTAGGCTATAAAACTTTTTAATTTGAATTTAATTATTGGGAAAGATACAGACATATAAGTAAATTCATTAGGCCTAGAACCGCTAGGCTACGATAGCAAACCCCTTATATCTCATAGGAGATAATAGCCTACCCCAAAATAGGTTAAGTAAAGTTTTAAGTTGATATAAACGCAAAAAAAAATGGATGAACTAACCGAGTTATTAATAGTGCAAAAGTTAGTCGCAAAAAATATACAGATTGCAAAATCTATACCAGAGTACAATGGTCAGTCGGATATTGACGAATTTAATATCCAATTGACCCAGTTTGTACAATTAACAAAAACAGACTTTGGAGCATTAAAAGACATGCTGCTTCTACGATTAAGAGGCCAGGCCTTAACCTTTCTAAAACAGGTCAAACATACTATAGGCAATAACGCCAACTTGCCAATAAATACGGTTGATGACTTGTTAAAAGCATTCAAAGAGAGATTTATAGAAACCAGTTCTATAAATAAATTAATACACGGAGTAGTAAGCTTTGATTTTTCACAAAATATAGGGGAATATCTCGATAACATACACATTTCTGTAGAAGCAAAATACGGAAGTGATTCTGGGCAACTGTATGAAAAAGTCATACGAAACACCTTTTTGCAAGGGCTACCCCCAAAACTATATAGGGTGGTAATATCGAAAAATATTCAGACGCTGGATCTCGCAGTTCAGGAGGTAGAGCAACTAATCAAAGTTGATTAAATGGTTGCTAATCATAGTAAAGCAAAAATAAATAGCCTAGGCGACTCAAACGCGAACATAATTTTCAAGGGCGATCAGGCACCCCCCAATTTCTTTTCAAGGGATAAATCCCCAGTGCCAAAAAGAAACAAAACGCCAGAACCCGCGAGGCAGAAAACAGTACGTTTTCAGCCCATTAACCTTACAATAATAAGGTGTTATAATTGCAATCATGTTGGCCACATAGCGAGAGAGTGCCACTATGTCCCCAATCCCATACCAAGAAATGCTGTCGGTAATACGCAAAATCACGGCAACAATTTGTTCAGAAGAACAAATTTTAGCACATGTCGTGCAATAGGCTATAGCCGGGGGGATTGCGCCAATCAATACCTTATAATGCGTACCAACCAAATTTTTATAACCCTCCCCCAATAAACAAATTAATTACCAATTTGAAAACCCAAATACCTGCCAAAGCCAATATAATGCAAGAATGCCATATAGAAATCACGAATATTTGCCAACAAGAAATGAAAATTTCGTAGGCCAACGGTATTGGCAGTCAACGCCAGCAAACGGCACTGACACGAGACATCCACGTTACCATAATAATACATGGAGAAGACAGACAGACGTAAATCATTTAAATATGCCTAGGGAACCCAATATGTCTGAACATCTATTACGGGCACCAACACATGAAAAAAAATCCTCAGAGAAACGTGTTGGGCCCCTCAGAAACATAAATTGGATCCAGAGGGTGCAAGGAATATTTAATGGGTCCAAGACAATATTAGTGCCTTCCTGTAGTGATATTAATAACAAGCTATCTATATTTAATGATTTTTGTGCAGACAACGTTTACTTTACGGCCTTAGTTGACAGCGGAGCTACTGTAAATATAATAAACTCTTGCGTATTTAATATGTTGCCTCTGCACATTAGGCGACAAAGGAACCCTAATAATCCCAATTTAACAAGTGTTACAGGTCATAAATTAAATGCAAAAGGGTCAATTTGCCTAAACGTAAAAAAAGAGACAATAGAACCTTCATTACAAATTTTATTATATGTGACAATTTTCCATATGAAGCTATTATAGGGGCAAATTTTCTAAGGTCTAATAGAATACTATTAGACGTAGCTAACGAGAAACTTGTCTACCCAGCTAAGGTAGGGTAAGAAATTTCTACCTTAAGAAATCGTAACAGAGGTTACGAAGATAACATAACAGTAAACAAAATTTCTAGTGGTATAATGTCGAAGTATTTTGAACCTCATGTCTCGCAAGGACATGGCATAATTGGAAATTGGTTCAATTACCCTGAGAGATATTGCAGAAATGAAGTATATTTAAATAATAACAGTATTGAATCTGCGAAAATAAAAATAGGAAATATGCGACAGTACAGTTCAAATGAAATTAAGAAAATAGCGGAATTATGGAAGAACATAATAAAACCCAACATGACGCCGCAAGATGCCGCAATGGCGCAGCATAGCGCCAGTATGAATCTAATAAACAATGAAAATGACGAAAAATATTACGGATTTGCGATAAAGAAAACAAAAATCCCTCCAAAAACGATGCAAAAAATTCAAATATCACAAATGACTGAGCCAGTAATTAGCAAATCAGAAATATGGTATGCGACACCGTCTGAAATACTCGAAAATCTGTTATGCGAGGAACAGATTATATCTTGTGACAAAGGGGAAGGTTTTATTTGGGTAACCAATAATAACCACGAAAATGATACAGTTACAATTAAAAAGGGGACTTGTTTAGTCCAAATCCAGGTTTTAACGGAAAATGATTTAAATAGATGGGAAAATTCTAAAAGAAACCTAGTTAACGGTATAAAAACTTCAAATAACGAATATCCTTTGACTAAATCGCAATTTTTAAACAAATTTAATATGGATTATATTACGGATATTGAACTTAAGAAAAAACTATGCTAATTTTTTTGTAAATTTATGTTTTTTTTTTCTGAATCCTAATTTTACTTCGGTATTTTACATTTTTTTTATATTTAATTTTAAAAGACTGGTAATCCCGTAGCAAAACAGCCATACCGTCTGACATATAAGCACAAAAACGGGTTAAAAAATAAAATCAATGAATTAGAAAAAAACGAAATTATACGCCCAAGTATAAGTCCATATAGCGCACCAGTGATCTTAGTACCAAAAAAGAATGGAGATCTTAGACTCGTAGTAGACTAAAGAGCCCTCAACAAACAAGTAGTTAGCGATAAATTTCCTCTACCAAGAATAGATGAAATCCTTGACTCAATTTCAAGCAAAAACAAAATTTTTACTTCTTTGGACCTTATCCAAGGCTACCACCAAGTGAAAATAGCCGAAAAGGATGTTCATAAAACTGCATTTTCAGCATCCGAATATGGTTCTCATGAATACTTGAGAGTACCATTTGGGCTTAAAACAAGTTCAAGCGCGCTATGTAGACTCCCTTTGCACCTGTTAAGAGGATTAAAGAATACGATTCATTTTGTTGATGATATTATATGCGTGGGGGAAAACACTGAACAACACTTAGCAACGTTAGCTAAGGTGTTTGAGAAGTTCAGGCTAGTCAATTTAAAATGTCAGCCGAGAAAGTAAATTTATTTCAATCTAAAATTAAATTTTTAGGAGTGGTAATAACCCAGGGAGAGATATCCCCAAACCCTGATAAAATAAAATGTGTTGAAAACCTCAAGCCCCCCAGAACTATGAAAGAATTTAAGAGGAATTTTAGGCCTTACTGGCTACTTTAGAAAATTTGTGCATAATTATGTCCAAATTGCAAATCCCTTCACGGAATTAACCAAATAAAACTCCCATAATGTTACCTAGTCAAAGGAAGCTCAAACTTCGCTAGACCGTTTTAAAAAAGTACTCAATTCCTAACCAATTTTGTCACTCCCTGATTTCGAAAACAGAATTCATCGTTACCACGGATGCTAGCTCAAAGGGCATAGGCGCTATCCTTTCGCAAATAATCCCGGTAGAAAACCCTAACCCTCTACAGGGAACACCCAAACAAATAGAAAAAGTTATATGCTATTCAAGTAAAACATTATCAAAAGGCGAAAGTAGTTATTCCGCCACAAACTTAGAATTGTTATCTATTATCTACCACTTGGACAAATTTAGACATTATTTAATTGGTAGAAAATTTATATTAAGATCAGACCATAAAAGCTTGCAGTACCTGCGCACATTTAAAAACCCCACGGGCATTCTAGCTAGATGGATTATGAAAATCCAAGACCTAGATTACGAATTTGAACATTTAAAGGGAAAACAAAAGGCAGCTTACGACTTTTTAAGATAGATACTTTTTAAGATGTATTTAAAATACAAGATTCTTTCCTTCTAAAGATGATTCGGGCAGAAATTAAACGTCCCCTAATTGATTTCAAATACCGCTTCCAAGAGTCTAAATTTTTAATCAGTAAAAAGATAAATTGCATTCTAGCTTCAGTCAAACAACGACGCTAGTCGTTCGAATTTCGCTAAGATAATTAGTAGCAAAAAAATGCTATGCACAATATTTCTAAGAAGTTTAAATGGCAAAAAATCGTGTGAATGCTTGAATCATCAAAAATATTTAAAATAGATTATTGGACGAGGATTCGCGTCCTTGTGCCACGTGAGCCAATGGCGAGCAGTCCTTACAGCGTAGGACGAAAGAACTGCGTTTGGTAGTGGGATAGATGTGCTTTTAATTTTAATCTTAAGTCAGATCTGAAACGATTAGAAAATCAGACCTAGAGAGATTCAGACGAAATTCTTATATTCTTGTCACCGTTATTGTCATTGAAGTGACCCGTTGCTGTGCAACTAAGCATGTAAGTTCAATAAATCTATTGTCTTTTTATCTGTGTTTATTTCATTTATATGTCTGCGTCTAGTCCGATAACAGGTCACTGGTTCGCAAGTCTCCAAGGTAAACGCTCCTAAGGGAATCTCATCTCCAGATAGCTCAAGAAAGAAGAGGCCACGATTCTTCATTCCTAAAAGTACCAAAGGTCGTCATTGCCACAGTTTGGAAAGAGTTTCTAACCCCTGCTAGTCTATAAGACTTCGTATCTTTTAAGTAAGATCTAATTGTATCGTGGGAACAAAGCTCTTAGACGTCAGTATTTCTAGTTCAATAATTCTTAGTTCCTCGTAACTTTTGATAGAATAAATTAAATGAAATAATTCTAAGATATTCAAAATCAGCATTAAAATACAATTCGATTAATATGTATATATTGAGAAAGCCGGGTTTTGTTTTTGATTAATAAGAATACGTTTGATTCAAATACCAATTTTTCTATCACAACCCGTAATAACAACAATCCATTATTGCTACAATTTTGTTCAGCATAGTTGATTTGCTGATAGAAAATACGTTTTTGAGGAGGACACTCCCTAACAACCCTTAGGGCAAGGGTTTTAAGCTATATTCTGGGGTTTATAAGGTTTTCATAGAAGGTGTTGTCATAGAAACTTCAAAAGGGGCTCATTTGTTTGGAAATTCAAAGTGCTAGTGCCATTCTTAATAGTCAAAAGTGATTGGAGGGCATCCAGCCCCCTCCCACCCCCAACATTCCCTCAAACACAGCCAATAAAAATATTAAGATATCCTTTTTGTTCAGCGGAGTTGATTTCCGGATATAAAATAAATTTTGTGGAGAACACTCCCCAAAAACCCTCAGGACCAGGGTTATAAGTAATATCCTGGGGTATATAAGGTTTTTATAGAAGGCGTTGTCACAGAAACTTCAGAAAGGGCATATTTTATTGGAAATCCATAGGGCTAGTGCCCTTTTTAATAGTTGAAAGTGACTGGAGGGCAACTAGCCCCCCCCCCCGCAGTCCATCATTCACCCAAACACATCCAATCAAAATTTTGAGATAGCCATTTTGTTCAGCATGGTTGAATTCTAGCTAGAAAATATTTTTGAGGAGGACACTCCCCCACCACCCTCAGGGCAAGGGTTTTAAGTTATGCCCAGGAGGCATATAAAGTTTTTATAGAAGGCGTTGTCATAGAAACTTCAAAAAAAGCTCATTCGATTAGAAATTCAACAGGCTAGTGCCCTTTTCAATAGTCAAAAGTGATTGGAGGGCAATGTTGCCACAAGATTAAATCAAAATGCACTGTGATAATGCTAATTCCCAATAAGGTATCTCAGCAGTATCCCAAGAACGACTGAGGGTATTATGTTCAAACTTTCGAGGCTACTTCTCCTCTTAAAATTTAACCCAATCAAAATAGTGTAAGTGTATCCAAGCTATCAAAGAAAGTAAACAGATTTTTTTGCCAATGGTACCCAGTTTTCCATTGCAGGTCAACTAGAGGAGGTATGAAATTAAGTTAATCAGTAGTGTTTGCGTCCAGATTTTTAAAAGGGTGTATGTTGTGAAAAATTGCTGAAAATTTTTCTCCAGCATACAAATAGCAGGCCAAACTATAAAGTCTTAAAAAACGAAAAGATTTTAAGTGTTATTTTCTTTTTCCCTGAAAAGACTATGTAAATATAAAACGAACAGAAATTAATTGAAAACACTTTTTCCACAAAATAAGTTTTTCAAAGAAAAGTAAAGAACTCCATTAAACAAAAAATGAGCAAAAATAAAATCGAATAATCTACCCAGTTCGAAACTACCACAAATAAGCATCAATAAATAAATCAAACCCAAAACGAACAGAAATTAAAATAAATAACTGAGTCAAACTCAAAACGAGCATAAATTAACATAAGTTGGTCACTAAACCCCTATTCCTTCCCAAGGCCAGAAGAAAATTTGCACTTAGCTGAGAAAAATATAAATGTTTTTACTTTTATAACTTTAAATAAATCAAATAATTTTAACATTTTGATTACTAAATATCAGTATATGTATATTAAACTGACAATACACATTCATTTGTATTTTTTCAGTAAAGTGCAAATTTTGTTCTGAGAGTGTATCATTAGACAGACTCTTATGACATTTTGGGGAGAATTTTTGGCATTTAAACTTGGGAAAAATCACATGACTCTCTTTGGCATTTAAACTTGACTTGTGCAAATTAACTAATGACCCCTCCTCAACTCTCAAACTTTATGCTAAAATTTGAGTTGTGTCCCAATTCTTTAAGAACAATAAGAAGCATTATTAAAAGTACTCAAAAAGTTTAGCATAAAGAACAAGGTGTTGAGGCTATATGTAATAATTTCTGTTTGTTTTAAGTTTTAATGCTGCTCCTTACTTTCAGTTGAAAAATCTTGTGTTTTTATTTAATCATTATATACAAGGGAGAGGATGGACGTAAAAACCCCTTCCCAGAACATAATTATGGCTGAATATATGTACCTGAAAGTTTCCTTTTTCTAGCTACACTATTCTCCATGAGAGCAAAACGCCCTACAGAAGGATTTACCCCACTTCTATTTTATTAAATGTTTCCTTGAGAAGAGCTATAACTCATCAAAATAATTAATGAAAATGATTTTTTAAATCAATGCCTGTTAAATACAAGAGAGAATGAATTGATTAATAATGATTTTTTACCCTATGCTTTAAAGTAGGCATAGCCTACTTTTTTGGCATATTTTCTGATTAATTTGATACTGAGATGCCAAGGAGATATACATATCTTTAGAATGAGATTTTCATCCTGAATCCAAATATAATGTTATTGCCTCATAAATAAATTTTATCCCCCCCCCCCCAAATGTGTAAGTATATATGGTACCATGAATTGTCTATAGCCTAAACAATGAAATTTCCATTAATACTAATCACTGAATAAATTTGAAGAAAAATTGACCTATAAAAAATTCAGTAGAAACTATACACACATTTTAGATTATGTATTTACACATCAGGGGGGGGGGGGCTCCCTTTCAACACAAATGGAGGTTATACTTAGATTCAGAATAAAATTCTGATTTTAAACATATGTCTATTTCTTAGTTATCAATGTTATTTAGAAAATTTACCCTTTTCTTGACTCATTTGTTGTGCCAAAAATAAGGAGCTGGGTGTCATTTGAGTCTATTAAAGGGTCCTATTGAGTCTATTCAAAGGCTTTAAAATAGGTTTGGAAGTGAAGCATCTATTCACACTTAGGAAGAGTATGAAAAAGAAGTAAACCATTGGACTCACCTTGCCTTTATCTTTGTGATGGAATCTTGAGTAAAAATAGAGCACTTTAAAATTACTGACCTAGGAATAAGGTGAACATGCTTCTCAATGCCTTTTTTATGCTCTTTCCAAATATAATAATTGCTTTTATCACAAATTCAATTTGAAGCCCAGTATGGACCCCCAAAGATGATACCTTTTTCTCTTATTTTTAGCCAATAAAAGGGTTAGAAACAACAATCCTTACTTCATCATTTGCAGATTAATTGTAGTTAATGCATTCCAGAATCAGTAGAAAGGTATCCAATGCCAAGTCTTCCATTGGCCAGTTTGGTCTAGGAGCTAGTTTTACAAAGGGATCAAGGTTTCAGTCACCCATGATGAATAACTTGGCCATTTCCAATAATGTATTCAAACACAAGCCCAGCCACAGAGCCAAATGACATTCAAAAGATTGTAGAGCAAATAGCCAAATAGACAAAAATTTGACACCAATTGCTTGGATACCCTAATATACATCAGGCATTCAGCTTAGAGACCTTTAATTGCTTTGATGCTTTCCAAGTGCAAATGACCAATGAGCAAACCCAGAGCTTGGATGAAGAGTGGGCAAAAATACACAATACAATCCAGAAGGCTGCAGGAGCTGCAATAGGGTGCCATAAAAGACTATCCAAAACATGGATGTCAACAAACACAGTCTGGCTGGCTGAGTGCAAGTAACAGATTTCAGACAGAAAATTAGAGTTGTTCAAGTGCCCGAGGAGAGAATGCCACCAGTTGGGTAAGAATGATAAGAACCAGTAATGGGAGAAAATTGTAAAGACATGGAAGCTGCTGCCTCCAGATCCAACACCAGGAAGATGTATCAGCTCCTAAAATGAACTAGGAGTAAATCAGTTTAACCTTCTAGTACCTCTGTCAAAGACAAAAGCAGCAAGTTACTTTTAAAAAATCCAAAATAAATCATCCTTGGAAAGAGCACTTAGACAAACTACCTAACCAGTACCAACTCTCAACAGCAACAGATCATAATCAGCATAGCCATAACCCAAGTCACAGCCCTGATGACCTGCAGGAACCAAACCAACCCAGCAGTATCTATAAAGAGATGAACATGGCCAACCTCATGTTAGATGAAGTCTGACAAGCAATCAATTGCCTGAAAAGTAGTAAAGCCCCTGGTCCTGATGCTATTCCAACTAAACTTTATAAGTATGGACAGACAGCACTTGCCAGCAGGCTCCATTAACTAACCTGTCATATATTGGAAGAAGAGATGGTTCCACAGGATTGGGGAGACTATCATCTTTCTAGTCTTCAAAAAAGGGCTGAAGACAAAATGCAGCAATTATTGTGGGATCTCCCTCATCTGCGTTGCTTCACATATTTGCCAACATGCTAGATAATTGCTTTCATTTCCAGAACAACATGAAGACAAGGCCCAATCAAGCAGGATTCTGCCAAGGCATAGGAAGAATTGACCAGCTATTTGTCTTAAGATAGATCCTTGAGCACAGGACAAAATACTAGAAACCAACAGTGTCTCTATTCATAGATTTTATAGCAGCTTTTGACTCTGTTCTAGGATATGGAATCTGGAAGGCCATGATGGTGAATAGAGTACCAGATAAGATAGTCAGAAATATTCAAGCATACTACCAGTATACAAAAGCCCAAATTCAGATTGGTGGGGAGCTCTCCATGAATTTGGTGTCCAACAGGGATATATATTGTCTCCTGTCTTATTTAATGTTGTAATCAGCTGAATTATTACCAGCAAAATAGCACCTTCTAAGGTGTTGAAATAAGTCCCAATTTTGTGGTCACTGACCTGCAGGGGCATCCAAAGCATCTTTCCATTGGGGGAGGGAGGGGCAAACTTCATAGATTTTAATGAGTTGCTATCTGATTTCTGCCAAATTTTCTGCAGAACTTGGGAATTTTGCAAAATTTCTGCTGAAATTTTTGCCTTTGGGAAAAATTTTACCAAATGCCAAAAAAGGTAAGGGGCCAGTGCACCCACCTTGGGATGCCTCTGCTGATCCGAACTACACTGACAATATTAGCTTATTAGCTGAATCTTTTTCAGAAGCTTAATTGATTCTATCAGAAGTATCTGAAAAATCCTTTCTGGTGGGCCAGAAGATAAGCTGTTTGAAGACAAAAGTCATGGTGTCAGGTACATCATCTCAAGACCCTACAATCTTACTAGAACAGTTGCCCATAGACAAGATATCTTAATTCAATTACCTAGGCTCTCTGGTAGACCCAATAGGAGGATACACATCAGAAATTTGGTTGACAATTGTCAGTCAATTGAAAATTAGTCAAGAGCCTTCACTGAACTAAATCATTCATTATGGAACCAGAAAAAGTCATTTTGAAGACAAGAATAAGGATAAGTCCTATATCAGGTTGTCCTACTACACAGCTGTGAGACATGGGCTCTGAAAACATCCAACACACAAGCCCTCAATGCAATTGATCATTCATGTATAGTGAGAATCATTGACATCTAAGTCTATGATTGAGTCAAAAATGATGAACTCAACAAAATTAGCCATCAACAATATGATTTGGCAAACAATTATAATCAAACAAAGAAGACTCTGATGGTTTGGCTAGGCAATTTGCCACCAACAACACACCTTTGTCAATGTAGCCCTCAGATGTACATGTCTTCAAGGATTAAAAATAACAAAAAAAAACATGGAGGACAGAGGAAAACATGGCTCACCAGCATCAAGGCAGACCTATACCCACTCAGTGGCTTAAAGAAGTATTAATAATAATTGTGTAGCCTAAGCTCTGGCTAGAAGTATACATTGGTGCATTAAGGAGGTTGGGGTTAAGTATAGTGAAGCTGTACACAAAATGTGTTAGCTACAATTTTTCTGCATTTTATGAAGTAGGAATTGTTTTCTTCACATGTATCCTTACAGCAGGCTTCTAATCATGAACCTTATGTGCATAGGGTTAGATGTTATGACTGGCTGATGGTTAGGACTAGACCAGTTGGGATTAACTGACTATAATATTGGAAAACCTTTAAATTTAGACAACAGTTGCAACTACATGCTAGCCTATTTAAGTATAATCAGGTAGTTGTCTAAAATATGAAACACACTTGGGAACTTGCACTGTGAATACCCAATTTTTCATGCTGTCTGTACTAGACAATAACCTTTGGCTTGTTGAGAAACAACATTATAGCTTTTTTTAATTATATATTTAGTTGGTATTTTGGTTTGGTTGAGATCCTTGCAATCTTGGAGCTACCATGACTTCTACCTGGTTTTTCATGCTGTCTATACCAGACAATAACCTTTGGCTTGTTGAGAAACCACATTATAGATTTTTTTAATTAAATATTTAGTTGGTTTTTTGGTTTGGTTGAGATCCTTGCAATCTTGGAGCCTACCATGACTTCTACCTGGTTTTTCATGCTGTCTGTACCAGACAATAACCTTTGGCTTGTTGAGAAACCACATTATAGCTTTTTTTTTAAATTAAATATTTAGTTGGTATTTTGGTTTGGTTGAGATCCTTGCAATCTTGGAGCTGCTACCATGACTTCTACCTGGTTTTTCATGCTGTCTATACCAGACAATAAGCTTTGGCTGGTTGAGAAACCACATTATAGCTTTTTTTTAAATTAAATATTTAGTTGGTATTTTGGTTTGGTTGAGATCCTTGCAATCATGGAGCTGCTACCATGGCTTCTACCTGGTTTTTCATGCTGTCTAAACCAGACAATAACCTTGGGCTTGCTGAGAAACTACATTACCTTTTTTTAATTAAACATGTAGTTGGTATTTTCTTTAGGTTAGATTATTTTAGGTTATGTGCTCTGGGCAGCCCCCTTTCCATAATTCTTTGTTCTATTTTCCATAACTTTGTTACTAATGCATTGAATTTTCATCATATTTTGTTTTATTTCATTAGCATTCACAAAACTTCACTTCTCAACTGTGTTTTGTATAATAGTCAAGTACCTATAATCATTCTATTTCACAATACTTTTCTTATATTAGATGTACCCAGGGTTGACTGTGATTAGGCTAGGATATGTTGCTATAACTTTAAGATCCTGTGTAGAAAATTAGACAACACTTTCTAATGTGGGGGAGGGGGAAAAACTGTATTTCTGATGCAAATGAGAGGTAAGCCTAAGTTTTAACTTTACCCCCACCCCCCTAATGTGCAAATATATACCCTGAATAAGTATATAAAGGGGTGAGAATAAAATTCATTTGTGGCAAAACAATTATTACATTTGAAAAAGGCGTAAAAAAAGGAATTGAGTGGTATGTTCACTTTATTTGTTAGTCAATAATATGAACAGCAAAATATTTATCAAATATTTAAGCTAATCACATACTTGTTAAGAAGATTTTGACACATTCAATGGTGAAACAATCTAGGCTAGCTTACTTTCTAGGTAGTAGCCTATGATAGAAATTTTACAATGATGTAGCTGTTGAAGAGTGGACTAGCTGGCCAAGTACTGGGCACCTTACCCTACAACCAAATTACATATTTTAAAGGTATTTAGCCATTGTTAGGCCTACTTGCTTTTCTGGTTATTGTTTTGGTAAAGATGTACCAAATCATATTATTGAGTTAGGAATAAAGTGAATACACCATTTGATGCCTTTTTTATGCTGATTATGAATATAATAATCATTTCTATTGGAAATGAATTTTAGCCAACCCCCCCCCCCCTATATATATGCCAATTCAGGGTATATATTTCTACATAAGGGGGGGGGGGTAAAGTTTAAACTTAACTCCCATTTATATCAGAAACAAAATTTGCCCCCACACCCTTAGTGTAGAAATATATACCTTGAATTGGCATATATGGGTGAGGGGGGGGGCTGAAATTCATTTCCAACAGAAATGATTATTATATTCATAATCAGCATAAAAAAAGGCATCAAATGGTGTATTCACTTTATTCCTAACTCAATAATATGATTTGGTATATATTTACCATTGTTTTGCCATAGCCTAACTGATTCAATTTATGAGTACACAGGTTGAATCAAGAGAGATGCATTAGAAAAATGCATAGGAAATATCCAGTTTTGGCTATATATTTGCATACTAGAGGTTAGGAATAAAGTGCAGCAGAGCTATATACAAAATTTGGTAACTACAATTGTTCAGCACATTAGGCTAGGCTATGAGGTGCAATTGTTTTTGTAACTTGTTTCCTTCCCAATAGGCCTAGTTCCTAGTCTAGACCTACAGCCTGATATTTACTTAATGGCATAGACCTAGTCATACTAGCAATCATGAAATTTAAAAGTTGTGTCAAATGGAGAATCAAAGAGTAGCCTACTAGTAGCCTACTCAAAGAGTAGCCTATCAATGCTTATTTAATATGGAGTTTGGTTCGGATATCCACTAGCCTATACAGCTAATTGAAAATAGTACAGTCTATATAAAAAGAAAAAAAACCTTAGCCAAGCATTATATACCAGGATGAAGTTATCTCCTGGCTCCTATCTCTGGGTTTATCTCCCTGACCTGAAATTGCTTACCCTATAGCTCTAAAAATAAAAATTATCCTTTAAAAAAACTGCTGACACTTCCAGCTCTCAACCGACCAGTGTTTCCACTTCAAATTTTTTCAAATCCCTAGTAGACTGGTAGAAAATCCCTAGAAATCTCTATTTTCAGTACCGAAATCCTTAAAAGTTTCTCTATTTTCTGATTTCTTCAAGTCACAATCCTTGTTATGCTGACTTTTAATAGCATTTGTTCAAGACGACTTATTTTGCAACTTAGGATCATTTAATTGTACCAAAATAGTGTATGTTCCTTTGACGTTTAAAACAATGCTTCTTAATTATCGACTAGTTAAGTTCGGTTTTGATTGATAGATTCCCGTGCCAGATTCCGGATTCTGGACCATATGAAGACATGTTATTTATTTATTTTTCTTTGTCATTATTTTTTTTTTCTTCTTTATTACTACTTTTGCAATCCACCAATAGGTTGGGTTCCCATAAATTATATCCAAATGGTTACTTTTTAAAGCATTATTTTTCCGTTGAATTTTTTTCATATGTACTTGTTTTTATTCTAATGAAAAATTTTGAAAAAAAAGAAAACTATATAATTCGACAGATATTTAAAAATATTACAAAAATATGAAATTTAAGCATAGGAATTTGGTTGACATGTACTTTGAGTAATACAGAAAAGGTAAAAAATAAAACAATACTTAGGAATTGTTTGCATTCGTGTAGTAAGGTGCAATAAGGCGCATAGGGTGTAGTAAGACGAGTAAGAGAAATATATTTGAATTATATTTTCTGTTACAGATGACCAATCAAAATGCTTAATTGGTTGAGTTAGCACGTGGACATGGTGGTAAAAAAAAAATCAATATTTATTTTTTATTGTTATTTTTGGTAATTTGGCTATAAGGTCACACTGATTATTACAAAAATGTGAACAATCCATTAGTTGCCTCAGAATCCAGTTATATTTATTAAAAAAAACAAAGAAAAATCTATTTTTATTCAGAATCAGATTCAACACCTTCATCCTTTTTTCCGATGGTAGCTGAAGCCTTGAGTCTTTTCATGTGCAGCAGTAGCTGCTCGTCTCCACGAATATATGTGGCACTTTCTTGGGCCCGTTTCATACCATATTTTGTTTTCAGAATTCCACGTAACGTTTCCGTTTTAAGTAAGTTCCGTCTGTCTGTCTTTATGATTTTTACTGTACTAAAAAACCTTTTGACGACAATTTTGGAGAAAGGAAGAGTAAACACAAATATTACTGCTAATTTTAGATTTGCGTATAGCTCGATTCCAGCGATTGTTATATTTTAAAAAAAATCACACCTGTAGGTAATTGCATCCATGTTGTTAATATTTTTAACATTGGCGAGATTGTGCGTCTTCCACTCTTGTTCGATTATGTTTTCATCCCATGATACTTTCCCACACTTTTAATCTAAGAGTTGGAGATAACCAGACCATAGTGAATGAGCTGATACAGGGTCAACCATTTCTGCATATTTGTTAATGTCATCATCAAAATGAAATCGAGTTTGGATCTGCTGTACAGCTTCTATGTAATAAGATTTTGTAGCTCTGAGGATCTTTACGACTGCATCCTTTGGTACAGCAGAATCTGGTTTCAGCGTCAAGAGGAGAGTCCTGCCCATTCTTGCCTAAATACATGTTTTCGAGCGGCAGGTAAACACTTGGGCCATTTACATTATTTTGGAATGTATTTTTTGACTTCACATAGTCCTTCTTCATGAAGCTCAAAGACAATTCCTTGATAAGAGATTCAGTCTTTAGTTTCAGGCGATAAAATAGTGGTTTTTCAGCTTGAAAAGCTACATTGAATTCAGTAAGTAATCCCAATGCAAAGACAACAAATTCAAACATACACTTCATGACTGGGTTCAGATTTGTGTATAAAAGCTCATTAAGCTTTGTTGGATCCTCAACTAGCATAAGTCTGTAGTAGGTACTAAGAGCATCACATTGTCCCAAAATTCTATATAAAACAGCTTTGACTGAAAACCATCGAGTCTGCCCAGCCTGCAGATTCCTATGCATGTTAACTGGGTAGAACTTTTGAAATTCAAGGACAGCGTGTTGCCTCTTGTGACTATGAGTGAAGTGACTATATATGGAGCGACAGATGTCTTCCATGGATTTTGGCAATTTCTTGCATGCATATGAAGCAACAAGATGAGCCATATGGCAGGAGCATTTCACTATGACTACCCATGGGAACGCTTCTTTTATCATGGACGAAACGCTTTGGTTAGCTCCCATCATAGAGTTTGTTGTGTCAAAGCAAAACCCTATGAAATTTGCAGGGGGAAGCTTGTGGGTTTCTATTATGCACTTCTTCAGCTCCTCAAATATCGCCTTGGCTGAAGAGTCGGGACACATCGACTACGTCGAGTACATCAACATCAACTGAGAGGTCATCATTGCAAAATATTACTCCAACTGGTAGAAGCTTTTTAGAAGATACATCAGTGGACTCGTCAATAATAATCGAGAAGCAGCGATTCTGTAAGATTTCAATCAAACGATCTTCATAAGAACCACTTAGTCCTGTTCGTATAACATTGGTTGCTTTCTGTTTCTTGAGTTGCACATTCTCCACTACTTGCTTTGAAGGCAAATTTTTTAAAAAAGCTGTAAAAGCCTCGACCTTTGAAATAGCCAAGTCATGTTCAAGTAGAAAAGTGCAGGTTCTGGCCCCAAGACGCTTTGTGTGTTTAATGAATCCCCCCTGTAAAAAGTGACCAAGAGTATTTGAAGTGGACTATTGTGATTCAGTGTTTGGCATATGCTTCTATGTTTTGGAGTGCTTTATAAGCTCTGATCTTCTGCTTTTTCCTAGCTTGAGATCAGTATTGCATACTCCACAATATCCAAGATATGAGTTCTTTTTTTAACCATCCCTTCAATTGCAGGTCACTCATCCATATGTCAACAAACTTTTGGGAGTACTGAATATGAGTGGTAGAACTTTGTGCAGGTTCACGTTTCTTCTGCTTTTTCCTTGGAGGAGTTGTTTAATTTAAGAAGGGTAAAACACTAGAGTTGGATTCTTCACTAATACTATCTCCCATACTAATCTGAAAAATATCAGGCATCAGGGATATAATATTGGAAACTAAATAAAATATATCTTCCATGCACTGTTAACGTTGGTTTGATTAGCAGTGTGACCCTACTACAACTGAATACACTAATACAGCCATATAAATTTTATATTTTGTTTATTTTGACCACCATATCCTAGAAGAGCAATCCCCCTTGCTCCATAGCAAATCATACTCCTTTTACTGTCCTATGAGAAAAAGGTGAGTAGGAATGAAAAAGTCACCATAAATAGAACACATGCTTATGTTTTTGCAGCAGATCATTGGTTTACTCATTTATGTTCATCAAAAGTGGGAGAAACATATTGAAATGTGTTTCCAACATAATGGTAATAGTGCAGATCATGTTATGAATTATTTCTGATACAAACATAATTGTTTTTTTCTATTTATGGTGACTTATGACTATGGGCCACCCTGTTAAATTAAGCTAAGTTTATTTCCAATGACAAATAAACTATGCTATGTCAACATTGTGTAGTATCTCAGCCTTTCACTTGGCAGGCAGGCAGGCTAAACAAGCAAGGCTCTCTCATTATAAAAATAGCTATATATAACAAAACAGGCCTTTATACCTTTGGTGCTGTAGAAACATCTATAAAAAAACAACCTCTTAAGGAACAAAAGAGACTGAAATTTTTGCTAGTTTTTTACATACAGTAGCTGTTCCATTCTGTCTTTTCTGAAGTTCATTTTTTTAAACAAAGTAATATAACCTAGTTTCATATGGCAACTTTACAGGTATATAGTACAGCAGGCCGGGGGCTATCAATGAGTATCAACTGGCTTTCAATCACCTTAAACTAATCATCTTGTAAATGAAAATATTCTTTATTGACAAAAAAGTCATGATCCTATGGAAAGAACAGAATGTTTGAAATGAATAGTAAAAGGTGACAGATAACCTGGTATCCCAAACTTTTTAAAATTGTTGGTGTCATTAGTGCGTACTATTGATTGCAGTTCAATGATCAAGAAGCAGAGGTCGGGAGGCAAACCAACTTTTCTGTAAAGGTACAGAAAAAGGACTCCTGATAAAAATATCTTATTTCTTACTATATATAATTCGGTCTTTTGGGCTCTAAAGGCGCAGAGAGCTGTCCAGTTGAAGCAAGATATAAACAATTAATTTCTTACTGCAATTCCAGGTTAAATTGAGCAGTACCTCTGCACCTTTGACTGCAGGGGTCTCTAGTCTGCACCTTTGCCAGGTTTTATTCAAATGATTAGTTGTGTTAAAAGAATTTTAGAAGTCTCCAGAAAAGAAGTCTGCATTGAAATAAAATTTACAGATTGGTAGTACAGATTTTCAGAATCTGCTAAATGGAGACTGGCTTTTACCAAAATTCAAATTTAAAGATATTCAATACATTATTATCAAAATGTCAGCAAGTTCATGTTGTCAAAGTTACAAAATCAAGTTGCTTGAGGCTGCAGTTAAATTTTTGCACAAGGCTGATGAAAGTACTGATTTTTTCAGGGGCATTTTTTTTTATTTCTTTGCTAATTGCTAAGTTAGAGTGATTCAATTAATTATAATAATTTTGAAAAATAATTACGCTAATTATAGATATATTATTATAAAACAGTGAATATACAACTCAATGCCTTTTTTTAAGAATTTCTATCCAGCATGGGCAAGCATTTAAACATAACGCCATAACGCGCGTCCGATTCGACTGCGCAAAAGATCCTTAGCTCCCTTTATAGCGTGTCCAGAATTTCTGGAAAAATGGGACAGAAAACTACTTCCATCCCTTTTTTTCTTTTTTGGGTTGAAAGAGTATTTTCTAGGGCCGAAATTCTAAAAATTCCCTAATAAATCCAGAAGGTTTGTAAAAATCCCTAAAAATTCCCAAATCCCTAAAAGAAAACTTTCACCCCTAAACGACCTCAAAAACCCCAATTCTAGGGGGGATATCCCTAGAATGGAAGCACTGCAACTGAGCCTTGTTTTAGGTACCGGGTTCGAACACGGGTTGCTATCGAGTTCTGTATAATGCGTTTTTAGGGTTGCGGGTTCAACACGAATCCGCTTCTAAGCGTATTCATCTGCCGGATTCTCCTCGTGTTTGAACCCGGGTTCCTTGAATCTGGAACCCGCAGAAATACCAGGTTCAAACACGAGTTCTGCTTTCATTGGCGATAAGTTCAAAAATGGCTAACCATCCTGAATTTACACCGCATGGTAGCAATTTATATATTTACTAAATATATTATTGTTGGAACACCCAAAGGATTGCCTTTCATCAAGTATTATCTTTCTTATGCTTACTAGGTTTAGTGCCTTTTAGATAGGCTATAGCCTATTGCTTTTTTTGGTGACTGATGTCAAAACAAGACCCACCTGACCCCCCTCTGGACGGGAACCAGCCTATTCCCTGGAGTGATGCAGCTATTCCCCCCCCCATACTCCAGACCCTACAAACATTGAGAATTGAAAAATTGTAACAGCCACCTCTAGACTACCATCAAGTACATCTACTTCTAGTGATGGTACTATGATCTCTGTAGGATCACCCCAGCAGAGTGACCCAAATTGTCAACTACCAGATAGTGTAAACCATCTGGCATGGGATGATTTCCAAGTTGTCGAAAAACATAAGAAAAAGAATACCAAAAAACGTAAGGTTGATGGCCTTAGACTATCAGCAACTTCAGATGATTCAACAGCCCCAACTCCTGGTAATGAAATATCCATCCCCATGTTTGCTGTAGTAATTTCACCAGCTAAGACAAATACAAATACCCCACTCCCAAAATTTGAACCCAAAAAACACATTGATTTTCTTAGAATGAATATTTTTAAGAAATTGAGAAAGGAATTGAGAAATGACCTATTCATTAATAGAAATGGAGAAGCTGAAGTATATGCAAATGATGCAGCTTGTCTGACCCCTTTACTGGATCTGAAACTGATTGGTAACATGTCAGTAACCTGCAAACCAAAAGAACAAATTCTTTAAAAAGAAACTAGGCTAGTCATTTATAATGTATCAAATCTATACGGGGATAGTGATATCCAAGAAGGCCTTACTGATAATGCCCTTTCGAACTACCAATTAAAGTCAACAACAAGACTTAAGAAAAGAAATGATAAAAATTAACTAGTACCTAGCAACTCAGTTCTGTGTATATTTGAAGGAGAGTACTCACCAGAAAATTTATTCTGATTTGGGGGAAGAGTTACCTTTAGACACTATGATGAAAAACCAATCCAATGTAAACATTGCTTAAAATTAGGGCACACACAAAAATTTTGCCCATTTGCCACAATTGATGTTTGTAAAAATTGCACTTTGAGGAGTCACTTGGAAACCAATTGCCAAAACCAAAAAAATTGCACAAACTGTGGTGGTTCACATTTTTCTGAAAACAGAACTCTATGTACCAAATACAAACAAAGAAGTCAGATTATAAAAATAGCTCAGGAGAAAAATATACCAGTACCTATAATTGCAAATGCTATTAGAAAAGAGACTAGACAACCTCAGCTAAACTTTTCCAATACACCCTCCTGAACATCAACTCCAGTCCAAGATCAGAGAAGACATCCGCAGCAAGCATGGAAAAAATTACCGTCTACTAGCTTTAATGAGACTTCCACCCTGTCAACTACTGAGTCTCCCATAGGTTTGACTAGCCCTTCTTTCCCCAGACTTGACCAAAAATTAGGAAGACTTTCAACAGGTCCATCCCCTATGCAAATAATAAGACCAACCTCCTTATTTATTAAAGGCACTGAACCTCCCAGAAGAAATATAAAACCCCCAACACCCACAATTTTAGTTGGTAACCAACTTAGAAATTTGTCAAAATTCATTATTACCCAGGAACTTATTCGAACATCAAATTATGACATACAGATGAAAGGCTTATTAAGTGAGAAAGCACTAGAGAAGCACTTTCCAGAGTCCTTGCTGAAAGAAGTGTCACATGAATTTATGGAGCTAGTTGCTATAGTTGCTGCCCAAAATATTCAAATCACCCAATGATTAGAAAAAAGCCCACCCAACTGACTAACAAGATTAATATAAAAAATAAACTGATTATACAGCATTGGAACACATTCTCACTTAATAAAATAAAAATAATGGAACTCTGCTCATATTTAAACAAAGAGAAAGTGTATATAATTTGCATCCAAGAAAAAACTCTTAGTAATAATAAAAGAGGGGCCATGCCAGTATATAAAGGATACCCCAACGAGAGAGAGTCGGGCAGAAAAGGAGGGGGGGGGGTGAGTATTTTTATC
Organism: Artemia sp. Qi Xiang Cuo; assembly: GCF_049724085.1. Lineage (NCBI taxonomy): Eukaryota > Metazoa > Arthropoda > Branchiopoda > Anostraca > Artemiidae > Artemia > Artemia sp. Qi Xiang Cuo. The sequence goes on from NC_142810.1 coordinate 54,299,111, forward strand.
AAGGAGTGTTTAGTTCATTAACTATTACCACAATTTCAAAAGGATCACAAAGTCGAGGTGGTGGGAGTATCAATTACTTTAAATTCAGGTGATACACTAAGAATTAAATCAATGTACAACCCAAAGGGTGACATAGATGTGTTTAATATTTTATCAACTGAAGCAGAGGGCCAAAACCTTTTTATTTTTGTTGACCTAAATGCACATAGCTCACATTGGGAAGATGTTGTGCAGTCAAATTGAGCTGGAAAAATATGGAAAGACTGTTATTGGAAAATAATCACATAGTAGTTCTAACACCATATAATTTACCAACATATTACAATTCCAAAAATAACAAACATTCAACCATAGACATCCAACTAGGTCCTGCTTCGGCTATTGATCAGGTGTCAATTAGTAGAGTACCAGATCTACATAGTGATCACTGTGCTATAAAGACAATTATCTCACACATGTCTTGTGAAACAAAACCACGTAAAAGGAAATTTATTAACAAGAAAGGTAAATGGCCAGAGTTCAAGCAAATGCTGCAAGAAGCTGATTATACTCTGCTGGAAAACTCTTTCCTAATTGATGATAAAGTGAATACCCTAACAAAAATTATCATGGATGCCGCCCAAAAAACAATCCCTAAGACAAACAATAATGATTGGACCTCCCATGGCAATAAAAGAACTAAAGGCGGGTGGAATGATTTATGCACTGCTGCAGTGGAAGCTAAACACATAGCAAGAAAGGCATTCCAAAGACATCCATCAATGATCACAGTAATTGAATATAAATGCAGCTCGGCAATAGGGAAAAAAACATGTCTACAGGCTAAAAAGGAGGCATGGAATAAATTTATGACTATAGTAGACGATCACACTGCAGTATCTAAGATACACCAATATATAGGCAATATCAATGGCAAGAAAATGGCACTTGATGATTGAAAGTATGAAATAAAACACCGGGGTCAGCTGATAACATCTGACAATTTAAAAGCTGAGATATTTGCAAAAACATGCATGAAGAATAACATAGAAGCTTTTTTGCCAAACCCACCTGTTTGTGTCCTCTCTTCAGTAGCACAACATAAAAAGTCTTTAATTTTACCTTTTGAATTATCTGAGTTAGACACAGCCATTGAAGAATGTAATCAAACCTCGGCACCAGGGTATGATGAGGTGCACATCAAATGGCTTATTGAATCACCCCATACCTTTCGAAAAAAACTTCTTGAAGTATGCTATATTTCATGGAGAGAAGGGAATTTCCCTAATCCCTGGAAAATTGCCCTCATTCACCCAATCCTCAAACCTGGGAAATCACCCAATGACCCAATATATTATAGACCAATATCAGTCCTCCCCACCATGGGCAAGATATTTGAACGTATGATTTTAAAGAGATTAGAATGGTTTGCAGAGGTCAATCAAATGATACCCCAATCCCAAACAGGTTTCAGAAAGGGTCACAGTGCAATGGACAACATAACCAGAATTGAAGTAGATATAGCAGAGGCTCTGCAAAATGGTGAATTTGGAATTGCTGTGATGTTTGATTGGAGAGATGCAAATGGAAACGTCAAACACAAGAAGTTACTAGAAGTTAGGAATAAAAAAAACTTTCCATCAATAGTGGTATCAATGATAAATGATATACTTTGTGATCAATCTTTTCAAGTTCAGATAAATGACACTCTGTCTTCAAGAAAACAAGTCAAAGATGGTCTCCCGCAAGGAACTGTCACAAGTTCTCTTTTTTTCACACTGTATATTTCAGAATTGAAACTTGGAAGTCAGTCGAAAAATGGAGTATTTGCTGATTATCTCCTGTTGTGGAATAGAAACAAAAATACTATATTAATCCAAAGCATAATTCAGGAAGACATAGATGATGGTTCCCTGTTTTTTAAAGCTTTAGGTCTGCCCATTTCGGTCCCAAAAACAAAGGCAATAATGTTTTACAACCAACAAACTACCCTCCCTAAACCCTTAATGATAGAATGGAGCACAACAGCTTATCAGCCATCTGCCTGTCTACTGGATATGATCCTTGACTGCTTTTTAAAAGGGCAACCACATGTGTATATGTTGATAATTTAAATCTTAACACGACTCATCATTTTAAAGTGACTCGCAAGATCTAAATGATGATCCTTGCCGAAATTGATTATTGATTTTTTTAAGCTGTATATTCACTCAAAAATGGAATATAGCATTCATTTCCTTGTAAATGTCCCTGCAACTATATTCAAAACCCTTGAGACACTCCAAGACTCAGCCATAAGAATTGCATTGGGACTGCATAAACATACTGCAGTAGAGAAGCTAAAAGAGTTTTCTGGACTACCTGCTCTGAAAGATAGAGCTACTATGCACATAAACCGTTACTTTACAAAAATACAATATTATGGTGATAAACATGCAGTCTTTCCAGCCACTTTTGCAAACCCTAGCAAGCCTCAGCACCATAAGTCTTCTTGGTGTGAAAGATCCTGAAAGATCATCCAAATTGGAAAAATGAACATGCAGATAGCTACCCTTTTCCAAATTCCCCGCCTTGGGAACTCGAGGCCCCTGAGTGCCATCTTCAACTGCTCCCGAAGGATAAATCCTTTTATACTGATCAGTTTGTTTGTCAGCTTTTTGCCAATAAAATTTCCTCATTATTTCCCGAACATATTCAAGCTTATACTGATGGCTCAGTAAAGGGAACAAATGCAGGAGCAGGGGTTTGCATTCCGTATGTTTCTTTGAATATTTCAGTAACTCTCCCATTCAATGCTTCTATTTTGTCAGCAGAGTTGTTTGCCATTCTAAAAGCACTGGAAGTTATGGTCAACCTTAGACCAGCCTCAAAAAAAGTGTTAATTCTCACAGATTATAAGTCTGCCATCCAAATAATCAAAAAATAAATTATGAGGCTGCTGATTCAGATTTAAAATCTATTAGAGATTCTCTCCTAAGCCTTAAGAATATGGACACTTCAGTTTGCTTCCACCATATCCCTAGCCATAAAGAACTGACCCACAACATGACAGCCAATAGGCTAGCTAAAGAAGGGGCAAATGCGTGCCCCCCCCAGACTCAAAACTTAGAAACCTTTGAGACATTATAAAACACCGTGGAAAAACAAAGTACACCCCATTCCTGTAGTCCCCATTTCAATCAAGGGAAGATTTGGTTTGGTATTACAGGTCAAAATCTGGATACCCGTTGCTGAATCCTCTTTAATTCCAATGTAATCTCCATCATTCACCACTTTGTAGAGGGTGTAAAACATCAGTGGAAACCCCCCAACATATCTTTTTTTAGTGTTTAGTACTGACCCCACAAATCACTAAGATTAAACTAAGCTGCCAGAAAATGGGTGTTCCAGAATCATTTGATACCATCATCAATTTAAAACTCCATCCTAACACTGAGAGACCAATTTATAACTTGATGATTCAGATCAAGAAGACAACAAGAGAACATTGATAGAATTCTACAGTGCAGAAGAGAGCGAGAATGAGTAGGAAGCGCCGTATTGGTACCAGCCGGTCTATTGGCCTTAAATTGCTGGGGACAGGTAGTTCAGGTACTCGCGCTTCCCACAACACATCATCAAAATTATGGCTTCAAATGACAAGCCTAGCGGAGTGTATTTTTAATTTTCAGGTGCTGCTTTTACAATGATATAGAATTACTGCTAACCATTTCAAAAACATAACTGAGCTGAAGAATAAGAAGGATTGAAGATACAAAATCAAAGGGGTGAAAGGACTTCATGGTAGTCCATATACCCACACACAAATTCTGGAATGGAAATTTACAGCCCATGAAGTTTGCTCATTGGGATCCCTTTTTCAAGTAACAAAGAATTATCAAAACTATGAGATATTCTTGGCAGATGGTAAAACTTGAAGCCATTGGGTTATTATGTGATCTCTTGGCATTGCAGGTTGAGGCAATCCAAGCCTAAAGGGAGCCTAGGTCCTGTCTAGAGTAAAGCTGCAAATTAGTTCCCCATAATAAAAACAACTGAGCTCTTACAGGAAAGGTGCAGTTTAGTTTCCCCTACAGTATAAGGTGCAGAGGCCCTACAATGGGACTGGGATGTACAGTAAGATGTGACTTGTTTATAATTTGCTTCTAATGGACGGTCTATGCACCTTTACAGCTCAATTGACTTAATAATACAAGTTAGAAATAAGTTGTTTTAATGAGGGGGATCTAAACTGCATCTTCACCATTTCTTACTGTATATTATTCAGTCAATTGGGTTTATAAAGTTGCACAGTTACTGAGTCAATAACACACAGATTTTTAAAGGTCACCAAAGGTCAGGACCCTTTAGAGGGAGAAGGAGCGGAGGTAGGTACTTGAAAATACCTTCCCAGGATATACTTCAGCCTGTAGACCCATCCCCAAAAGTTTCATTTGTCTAACCTAACCCCTTCCCAAAATAGCCAAAAGTAGCTAAAGTAGAATTTTACCTCTACTGTCTAGTAGAAGCAGGGCTTAGGCTAAACAAATCACTTCTTACTGTATATCTTGCTTCTACTGGCAGGGCATATGTACTCTACAGTTAGAGGGGAATTCATCTGCACCTTTACCCTATCTAGTATTAGGTCATCTTGGGTTGCAAGGTTGGTTAATTTTAGATATAGGACCATAATGAAACAGTTAAGAAATAAACATACTAATAAATACAGAATTTAATGCTGTATCCAGACATAATAATGATTTTTGTAAAAGTGCAGTTTAGCCTTTATAAAAACAACTTATTTCTACTTATATATTATTCACTCAATTGGGCTATAAAGTTGCACAGATACTGTCCATTAAAAGCAGATTGCAAACAACTCACATCTCACTGTACATCCCAGTCCTATTGGTAGGGCCTCTGTGCGCTATACTGCAGGGGGAACTAATCTGCATGTTTACCATAATTTCCTCTGGAAATTTTACCTCCTACATTCTATAAATCAAGCTTTTAGGGTAGACAAAGGGATTTGAGGGTGGGCTGCAGCATTATAGATAGGTTTGTCTAGACCTTAAAAACCTAAGTGAGCTGAAAACTAAACCAAGATTAGATTTTTTAAATTCCAGACTAGTCTATGGAAATTCCAAAATTTTCTAAACTTCTAAAATTAATTTCCTGATGAAACAATTTTATATTCAGATAGAGGATTGAATTCCTAATTGAATAGTATATTTGTGTCTTAGCTTCTGTCTAGCAGTATTTTGGGCTCTAAAACAGTAGCAAATTTAAGGGGAGTTATAAAACCTCAAAAAGCTTAAATCGAAATAAATTCAAATAAATTGCTTCCAAATAAAATAGATGGTCTCATTTGAGAGTTTCTTTTTTTGAGGACATGCTTTGCCTTTCCCATAGAACCAGTTGCTTTATTTAAAGCATTCAGACTTTCCTTGAATAATGTTATAAACTTATTGTGGCTGACATATTTAGAAAGAAATATCTAGGAGATATTGTAATTTGTAAATTTATACAGTTTCCCATCTGCACTCAACTTCTTAAAGAGGAAAAATATACACAAGGTCTCACCAAAGGATAGGCATACAAATTAGAGAATTGACTACTTCATTAAAACTTCATGTCTCCTTTGGTTTCCAGTCAAACAGGCTTAAAGACAAAAGATAACCCCATGGTTAAGAGACAAAATTTGGCAAGTCCAGCTGAAATAACTGTAGTTCTTCTTCTTACCTTCAGGAGGAGACAGCAATTAGTCTGAAATGGGAACTGTCTGCTTTAAAGGATCAAATCATAAAACCTTACCACTGGCACAAATTCATATTAAATAATCTTTATTTTTTATCTTTATTATGGCAATTGAAAGAGTTGTAAATGCATTCTTCAGCAAAGAGTTGGAGTTTCTAAATTTTATTTCTAAAATTCAGCATGAAAAACCATCATGCTCTTTACAGCTTAGCCTTTTATTAAGTCCCATGTTACCTCAGGCTACCCTTCCTTTCAGTTCAAAATTTCTCCTCGTAAGCTCTGTTGTCATATGAAGTGGTTTTAAATTGTTACAATGGCATATTTTTTGAAGGAACTTCCACTATATACCAGATATACAGGGACATCCTGCCACCTCAGTATTCCATACCCTATAAAAAAGGACAAAGTATGCGAGCGATTACATTGAGCGTTCAGAAGGAAAGTGAAGGTAAATTAACTTATGGATTAATCTTGAGCAGATGTAAACCCAGCCCAGCTTAACACTTGATTAGAATGAATTTGAACTCTATTTTGTGTTAATACAAGCATATGCATTTTTTCCATTTTATTCTAAAACAATTCTATGGTTGGACACAGACAGAAGGCTCTTCTCCCAAAATCTGAAGCAGCACCCTTTTCAGTTTTACCCTTTAACCCCTTAACTCACCAGTTTTTCATTAACATGTGACCTCTTGGCTAAACTATAAACCCTAAATATATGATCACCTATTTATCTAGCATATTTAGGGAATAAGAATAGATATGGAAATATTAAAATTACCAACTTGAAAAATCATGTAGTCAATAGTTGCAACTTAGTCTCTCCAAGATCCAGTTAATCCGTCTCTATCTTATACGGGTTATGCACACTCAATTTGGAGTGGATAATATTCTATAAACAAGATCGTTTATTTATATCTTAAGCTAGAATCATATTTAAACAAAAAGAGCTTGGAAATTGCAAGATCAAGAGATGTGGCCAAGGTTAGGGGTTTGGAATCTCGGTCAGGACCATTTGCAGCTCCTCTACTTTCTCTCTCTCCCTGTTGTTTTTTTTCTTTTCTTATTTCTTTTTTATAATGGATCTTCCCCCCCCCCCAAAGAAATAGCTTCAATATCCTTACTTTTCCTTTTTATTGAAGAAATAATTTATAATTTTATTTTGCAGTTGGCTCATTGAATGTAAGCCATGTAATGGACATGCAGCGAATGCATATGCAGCCAGGACCTTCAACTCCCTAGAACTGTCACCTAGAATCAGCATTTGTGTAACAACAACCTCTGGGGGAGTTTCTGGGTCTACTTTGTCAGGTATTTTTGATATTTAACCAGAAGTTCCCTTCTGATCACCCCAACCCCATTTTTTGAAGCAGATTTTAATGAATCAACAAATAAATTTAAATTAAGTAAACATGTCACAATCAAACTCAAGACTGATAAAAGCAAAAGACTGCAAAATACAAAATTCAAGAAAATACAAAATAACGAAAAATGTTCAGATAATAGTTGTATTTTTTAATCCTTTTTATGGTTAAATGAGTACTGTAAAAAAACACTCTTCTTGCCAGTTTGGTGCCCCTTCCTTCCTGAAACCGTCCTTTAAATCTACAAGTGATCAAAATGTCTTAAATTATGATACAATAACCAAGAGAAATAAATGAATACCAAAGGAATTCTAAATTGCAAGCTTATGAGTTAATGGACCTACTTGCAGTTTGTCTGCTAGGTTAGGTCCTGGTTGATAAAATTTAGTAGCCATAAGAAATTGGCCTGATTTGTCGATTTAGAAAAGGAGATATTGAGCAAAAAAAAACTTCAGATAATCCCATATTGTTTGACAATACCAGTTTTTGAGTGATTTGCTTAGGAAAAAAAAATTGGTGAAAATAGATGTCCAGCAAATATCATCCGAAGCTCCAGAGAGACACAAACTATCCAGTATTTGTGCCATAGGTGCAATGTGTTGCCTTATTCGGAACGTTTTTCCAGCTATCAATGCAATAGGCGTCGTATGTGTAAAGGACAAATAAACGCAATCAGGCTTAAATCTATAGTTTATAAATAATTGTTGTTGCATTCCAATCCAAAAGATCTGAGTTCAAATAAACTTCTTAATTAGCTATTTCTGCTATCATTGTCTTTATATGCCTGGTCTTGGAAAACCGGTTCTCATGAACAGTGGATCCCAAGCAGCCACCAACAATGTGCTGACAGTATCAACAGCTAATAGAAAAAGCGTGGTCTTGGATGCACTATGGACGCGGAGATACCTATGGAGGCTCAGAATCATGAAAACTACTAAATGTAAGAAAAAACCCCTTAGCGGATATGGATTGAGACTTTCACTCTTAAATGGTGCTAGTGACACTTTTTTTGCATTCCTTTGTCCTTTAAGTATGTTTTTAAAGACTGCTTCAACTCAAATATTCAATCATTTTGTTTTCTTTTCAGCTTCCAGTACAAGAGAAGAAATCTGAATTATGTAAAAAAAAAGGAAGGGGAAGTGCTTTGCAGACGAAAATACAGCTACATTAATGCTGATCGATCTTATTGGAAAATCAAAAGAAGGAATCCAGTCCAAAAGTTTACGCAAAGATATTCAATATAAACACATTGCTGAGAAACTTGTGGAGGCTGGATTCAATCTTGGCGCTGTTCGTGCAGAAAAATGTAAGAACAAGTGGAATAACTTGAAAAAGAATGTGAAAACTTTTTTAGACAATGCCAAAAAAACCGGAGCGGCTCCAATGGATAAACCACAATTCTATCAGGAGGTGATGGCAGTTATCTACAATGACCCGTCCATCACCCTGAGTAACATTGTTGACACGTCCAAAGACGAAACTATTGAAAGAGAAGGGCCAACCATTGTCCTGGAAACAGTCTCAGAAGATGACAAAGAAAATTATAGAAAGAAGGCTACGAGTCCTATTACACCTCCGCCAGCAAAAAGATATCGAAGGCAAACCATGGCTGAGACGTTGAAGCGGTTAGATGAATTAAAAATAACCAAAGAAGAAAATAAAAAATTGGATAGCAAGTTCCGTCAGGCCCTGCTGGACCAATTAAAAAAAGACTATAATGTCCGTGAGAGGGCTTTGACCCAGCAGAAAGAGGCGTCTGATCGCTTCCTTTCTTTAATGGAAGCCCTTGCCAATAAAAATGAGCTGCCCAAAAAGAAGAAGGGCAAAAAAAGGAAAGGCAATAGTAGCTCAGACAGTGATTGAGTTCCATTTAGTGACATATAGTTTCAAGTAGTTTATCCAGTTAGTTCACATTATATTATATATATTTATACAAGATATACCTATTTCTTCATAATACTGTATGAATAAATCGCTAGTAGCGGAACGTCAAAAAAAGCACAGAGAAAACACTGAATGTTTTTTTTAAGTCTGCAAGTTGAAACAATCTACAAAATATGGCACAAAGAGGGAAAAAATGGGTCAGTAAAGTTAAGCGTAGTTGACATAATCTTTAGGCCATTTTCCTCAAGTTCGTTTCTATTCTTAAATGCTTAAAAATCTTGAGCCTTTTTTGGGGGGTAGGTGGAAGAACTGAGGGAACATGAACTATGGCGCTAACTCCTCTCCAGACAAAATATAGAGTTCTCAGGAGAAATCTCAGTTTCCCCAGCCTCTTGAAAAGAAGAAAGACCTGAGTCCCTAATTTCAGATTTTAGGCAAAGATATACAACATTATTTAATGGGTTCTAACAGCCAAAAAGAAACTAGCTTTGAATAAGTGACTATTCAAGATAATAAGATAAGTTTTGATGGCAGGTAAAAGCAGTGGCGTTGATTACATTTCTTGCAAAATGTGATTACAACACACATAATAAACAATTAATAAAATAACTCAGATAATCAAAGAATTAAAGCTCTTAAAAAAAGTTCATAAACTAGAAGATATGGCTTTCCGTCTTGCAATTACCTCAGTTGAAGCTGGTGACCTGCCACTGCTACTTTGATAAGTTTCTGAGGATGAGTCTTGGGATGGCATACTGTCGTTTTCTTCATACCACTCCTGTATTAGGTCCCCGTTGGACATACAAATATTTTGTATAACGCAACAGGCAGTTATAACATAGGAGGCAAAGTCAATGTTGCAATCAAGCATATGGAGTCTTCTGAATCTACCCTTCAAGAGCCCAAATGTATTTTCAATTACTACTCGAGTTTCAGAAAGCTTCTTGTTATATCTCTTTTCACAATTGGTTAAAGCACCAAAATCTTTGTGGGGGATCATATGCCATGGCAGCAATGGGTAGGCGGAATCACCAACTAAATGGTATTGTCCATTGTAGAAAATACAACTCTGGTCACTTGTGGCCTTATTAAATATTCCATTGTTCCAAATAACCCTAGCATCATGCATTGACCCAGGATAGCCAGATGAAATGTCAGTAAAAATCTTTTGAGCAGTGCGAATTCCTTGCAGGATCACTGAATGCTGGCAGTTCCGGTTGCGAAATGCAACTTGCTGATCTGCTGGGCATATGGCAACCATCAATTGAGCCAATGGTACTTGGGAAACCAGTGATGTTCTTAAATTCAGTAGCAATGTCTTGGCAATTCCTTGGGTCAGTGGGGAACACTATAAACTTTTTAGACAGCTTGGTTAAAATCAAACAGCATTTTCTAACACATGAAAAAACACTAGACTTTGCTACACCAAAGCGGTCACCAATGTCTCTCATTGAAATACTATTTGATAAGTACCACAGGGTAATCTGCATTGCTTTTACACGCTTTATTGGCTTGTTATAATCAGTTCCAGAGCCACCATGGTACTCATGTGGAAAATATTCTTTAATAATGTCATGTTCCTGTTGTAGCAGGTTGCAAACAACATCAAAGGTTGTTTTATTCAGCCTAAAATGTTCTCGGAATCTCTCATCACTGAGTGATTCCACAGTCACTTCTGAAAAACCCTATACTTTTGGATGCTGGGTCCTTCCATTCTCTTCAAGAATTGCCTCTAAAGCTGATTGATGCACATTTAAGCCACTTGAATTGCTTAGAAATGGAAGAGCGTTTATTGGGTGAATAATTTCCTCTATGCTGCAAATTGTAGTAAAGCCTTCATAAAGAAGGTGAAATTCCATTTTGATGTTATAGATGCCTAGAAAATAAAGATGAAACAGTTTAATCAGGCCTGTTCTCTTTCCTTACTGAAATTTGAAAAAAGCAATGTTTTTATTATTGAAATAGTGAGTCTTTGCCTGCTGGATTTTAAGAATCTGGGCTTCCCAATTCTGGTAATTTGGATTCTGGTGGGTATTGTATCAACTCACTACTACTAAAGTGAGTCTTCACTTCCTGGGTTCTCTGTAATCTGAGCTTCCAGATTCTGAGAAATTCAAACCAGATTTCAAAAAAGTCAACAAGGTGAAGACTCACTTTGAGTTAAAACTAAAGCTTATTAACATGTCACTCCCCCAACCCCAGACTTTTCACATGCATGTTCAGTTAATGCTCGGCCATTTGCCCATTGTGCTGGAGCACATATTCCTACAAAAGATAAATCATGCAGTGTCTCCCCCCCCCTAGATGTACTAACTAGAAAAAAATACCTATGTTTAAAGCTTGGGTTGTCTTGTTATACAGGAGAGACTAAAAAAGGACCTGTATCCACATCTAAGACTTTTCAGCTTTCTGTGATATCATACAATGTTAACAGAACTAAGGACATTTAAATTAACAGAATTAAGGACATTAAAAACATTTAAATTTATTGAAGGTAGAAAATATAGAACTCTTGTCTTTCTAAGGAAAATGAATGGACATAAGTAGGTCTTATTGCACTAAAGCCCTGGGGTCATGGCAATTCAAAAAAAAAGAAAACCAAATCAACTTTAAAATACTTGACATTACTTAAGTATAACAGAAACAAAGAAAAACAAAACAAAAACTTTTCTTCTGTGCTCAATTGCCAATCTGAGCAATTGTCCTAAATTTTTAAATCTTACAAAGTGTTCATCCCTCACTACATTCACCATCCCTCATGACCCACACTCATGTCAATACGTCCACAATTCAGGCAATAAGAAGGACTATCTTAATTGCATTTCTTAATATCTGCTGTCATTTAATGAATTTAAACGAAGGTTTCTGTAGCTAAGTCATTAGGCCTACTTAAATATTTTCTTACACCTTTTTGAACAATCTTAAGTTGGTAAAATAGGTAAGTTTTTCAGAAATTTTAGTGATCACAATATATTTCTATCATTGTTAAGTGTATTAGAAAGGACAACCACTGGTAAAGATCCCAAAAAAATATTTTAAGGTTAATTAAGATTAAAAATTGTTTATTGCCTAAAAAGTTGGCAAAACAGGAGAAAGTGCTTTTCAATAATTAATAACTTTGAAATCTCTTCTTAAACACAGCAAGATACATTTGTTTTAAATGCAAAGTCAGCATGGCCTGAAAATTTACTTAATACTAATCATGCTTTGAGACTTGATTGGCTGATTGTCTAAATGCTTTTAAAAATCACTGAAGATCAAATGTTGTATGCAAACTCTAGTCCAATATGTAAGTTAGTATAGTGACACTAGACTTTCAAGGTCCAAACTGGCAGTACTGATCTTCATTTTGTGATCCTTTCGCCAAGAAGTGAAGCAGGAAGCTAGGGGCCAGCCATCCCATGCTTTTGCATGCCTTTTTTCCTTATCTTCCCAGATTTTTCCAGGTACCCATTTAAAGCTGGGCCAACTCTGGATTAGCTTACAGAGTCACATCACTGATCCCTATCCCAAACAAAATAAACTAGCAATGCCAGGAATTAAACCTGTGCCCCTTGGACAGAAGATTCCAAACCCAAAGTGCCAGCCACTTAGCCAGTAACACCAGTGTGACCAAAGAACAACATTTATTTGAAAAAAGAAAATATTGAAAACAAAACAACTCAAGTCATAGCTGCTGCCATTTTCACTACTGTCCCATAAACAACATAGTTTATTTAAACAAATTATTTTAAGACAGGTATCAACAAAACTCCATCAGGGATTGTATTTGCTTAAGATACAACCAGCACTGTGAATGCTTAGTTTTGTGACTTTCTAGTCTTGAAATAACAAAAAAAGAAAATTTATATTTTCTATTTGTTTTCCATCAGCTTATTTGAGCAAAGTCATTTGTGACAGCAATATGTCCATGGTTGGCTTAGAATCTCACTAAAATGCCTTAAAACATAAGAAATTTAAAAAAAAAATATACTGATCATCAAAAAGAATATCAACATGGCTGGTACTTGTTTAGAATCCAGGAAAAAAACAAGCTATGATTGTATTGCAAAGATCAGATAACCATTACCTGGTCCTTATATGAGATACTGTATAAACTCAGGGTTTCTCACTCTGGTAAGTATGTTTGAACTTTAGTTTTTTGGGGTTTAGCAGGAATAAAAGGTACCTAGGTCTGTTTTTGCTGTCCTTAGTACGTTGATAGTGACAGCACAGTAACAGTGAGATTTCATTCTCACTGTCCTAGTTACTTTAACAGTAACAGTACACTAACAGTAACAGTAAGATTTCATTTTTGCTGTCCTTGGTTCTTTAATAGTGACAGTACATTTTAGTAACAATACAGTAACAGTGAGATTTGGTTCTCACTGTCCTTATTACTTTAAAAGTAACAGTACACTAACAGTAAGATTTTGTTTTCGCTGTTTTTGGTACTTTAATAGTAGAAGTACATTTCAGTAACAGTGAGATTTTGTTCTCACTGTCCTTGTTACTTTAACAGTAACAGTAAGATTTCATCTTGCTGTCCTTGGTACTTTAAAGACTGGTTCTCACTGCCCAGATTTTTTTTCGGGGCAGATTTTTTTTCTGTCCATAAAAAAAATCTGGGAATTCCGCATGTTCACACCGGAATTCAGTTCTCACTGTCCAGATAATTTTTCTGGACAGATTTTTTTTTTTCTGGCCATCGGAAAAATCGGCGTAAGATTCAAAAAATGGATCATGAGGCTACAACTGTTTTGCTCTTGTGCTTACTTCGAAGGAGAAAGAAGAGAAAAGGCCTACAAGCCTCAGAGACTATGAGAAAAAGAAAATTTTGGGTCAGAGACTTTTTAAAAATGAGAAGTGAAAATGGTGCTTCAAACCTACTAATCAATAACCTGCGTTTGACAGATGCAGATTGGTTTCATGACTATTTCAGAATGTCACCTAAGCAATTTGATTACCTGCTTGGTCTGGTTACACCATATATTACAAGACAAAATACAAATTTTAAAACAGCTATTTAACATAAAGACAGGCTTGAAGTGACATTAAGATATCTTGCAGCTGGTGGTACACAGAGAAACCAAAGCTTCACACATTACCTGGGGAGGTCGACTGCCAACCAAATTATATGGAACAATATGGATGCAATCTGCCAAGTACTGTCCCCATTATTTTTACGATTTCCCAGTGAGCAATCTGAGTGGAAGGAAATTTCCCATGAGTTTGCAGTAAAATGGAACTTCCCACACTGTGTTGGAGCTATTGATGGGAAGCACATTAGAATCCAGGCTCCACCGAATTCGGGGTCACAATATTTCAACTACAAGCAGTTCCACAGCATAGTGTTGATGGCTATGTGCGATGCTAACTATCGGTTTGTCTATGTTGACATAGGCAGTTATGGTCGGCAAAGTGATGGTTCTGTGTTTGGCAATTCAACTCTTGGTAAGAAAGTGATTGCCGGTACTTTAGATCTTCCAGGCAGTGATACGACTGATACAGGAAATGCCACCTACTTACCATATGTGATTGTTGGAGACGCAGCTTTCCCCTTGAAAACAAACTTACTTAGACCCTATCCTGGTGATCACCTTCCAGTACCAGAGGAAATTTTCAATTACAGGCTTTCTCGTGCACGAAGGATAATAGAAAATGCATTTGGAATTCTTGGTGCCAAGTGGAGGATATTCAGAGAAGCAATTAATGCAAAGCCTGAGAATATTGACAAGGTCATACGCACTTGTGTTTGCCTACATAATTACTTGCGTACCGAAGATCTTACAACTCCACGGAGACACTCGAGGTATGTTAGTGCTAACTTCGTTGACACAGAAACTGACGGTGTTATAACATTGGGGCAGTGGAGACAAGAGCAAGTAAATGGGCTGTTACCAATTGTCTCAACAGCAGCACGAAACCCAGCTGAAGCTGCCAAACATGCCCGTGACAAATTTCGAGACTACTTCATGACGCCAGAAGGAAGTGTTCCTTGGCAGCTGAGTAGAGTGAGTCAAGGCCGCATTCCTGAGTAGGTCAGTGTTGTGTTGTAGCAGCAGGCTGTATGCAAACTTATCACACTCAAAGTTGTGTGATTAACTATCAGAAATGAATGTGTAAATGTGTGCGTCTATTTCTGGCTGTAGTTTAGTTACTTTTCTATAGTAAAGATTAAAGTCTATAGTAAAAACGGCTTATTTCGCTTTTTCTGGTGGATTTTCCTGCTTTCAATATATTGCTGGTAAATTTATCAGATAAATATACTGCATGGGTTCAGGGGAGGATAATTGATAGTAATGACTGGCAACTGTTAAATAGCGACTATTTTTTCTAATAGTGAGATAAAATACTGTTTAATACTGAGATAAAAACTAACTTTCAGTAAAGCACAAGTATAGTACAAAGTACAAAGCACAAGCTATACATAAATGTTTGGGTCAATGTGCGACACAGTTATAACACTTCTGAACCGTAATCTTTCCGTTGAGAAACCAAAGTTAACGCGAAGCGCTGAATACCATTAAATTTATTGCCTAGCTTGCAATCCAGATGCATAGTTTCCAGCAAAAACTTATCTCAACTAATTCAACGACTGTTTAGGCCTTAAATTTGTTTGTTCATTTTTAGAATCCATAAACATATTTCGTTACTCTCCCCAAAACCGCTTTTCTTTCTAAGCCGCTACGTTAGGCACAATCTGTTTTGGAAAGAATATGGCGTGAAAAAGTGGACATACTTGACACTGAACTTTTCTCGCCTTAAATAAAAAGATAAAAAAAAATAAATTGCACAATTTCAATGTCTTTAGCCACTGTCGTAAAGTAAAAATGAAGATTTTCGAAACAACCGGCTTTAAAAAAAACTTTCGATTTCGCCCTTAATCTATATCCAACTTTTGAATACGTCAAGGCATCAATATTTGCACTACGGAAGTCTTGACAGAGGAAAAAAAGAAAAAAACGGATACGGTAGTTATGCAGCATCCGAGCTCGTCCACTATAACAAGCATTCGAAAGTAGAAAAAAGAGCTAAGCATGAGTGAGTGCAGTAGAAAATGTTGGGGTATTGAGATTTTGCATACTGATAAAACTCAGAGTAAAGAACTGCACTGAAATGAATTTATATGGATACTATTCTTCTACATAGGCACTAGTTTTTTCAATATACTTTCCTACCGCTTTTGAATGCTCTGCTGCATAGCCATAAGCCGCTCTAACTCACTTGCCTTTGAAGCATGTCTTTGTATATCTGAACCATAGCAGGATTGCCAACCATAGGTCTAATCAACCATAGAGTCTAGTTGTAAACTAAGAAATTACACAAACACATTACTCATTTCCTGGTCATCACTTTCATATTTTTTAAGCACTTCAGAAATTTCATGACGTGCCGCTGCTTGTGCTTTTTTTGGCAAACCGTTCAACACGCTACAGATGTACTGGCTAAAATGTAAGTTGGGTGTTTTTTTCTCTTGTAAAGACGAAAGAGCTTTGACAATTTCTTGGTCAATGTCTGTATGTGCCTGGCTACCTCCAGGAGTATTCTGAGTCTTGTTACCTCCACTACTACCACATGGCTCTTGGGATGTTTTGCGCTTTCGTTCAGGCTGGATGGGAGCTAAAGGTGACATACATGATGATGAGGTTTCAGACTGCTGATTCTCCGCGGAGTTTATCCTAGCTCTTTTTGACGGCTGAAAAAGAGATTCTGCTGTCTGCTCAAACTCTTCTGAGCTCAATTCTATATGCTGAGTAAATTCGTCTTCATCATCAATTGAAGTATCTATCCTGGTCAAAGTTTCACTAACAGAAGCAATCTGCAGAGGCTCAGTCATGTTGTCCACAGTTTTTCTTAGCTGACCCGTCTCTGTCATGAAGCTGAAAAGGTGGAAATACTTCCATGTTTTTCTGTTTACTTTTGCACCATCTCCACTTTTACCTTTTTCACTGCGTCTACACTTCATATAAGTATCTCTTAGAATGTCAAACTTTTTCTTCAAAATGTATGCAAGATTCTGAACAGGCAGTCCATAATCTGAAAATAAAATCCCGGATTCTGCCATGGCTGCAAAAGAGTTTTTCTTCTTCCTACAATCTTTGAAGTCTTCTCTAGAAGAATCCCATAGCCATGGATAGTTGATACAGGTGTTGACAAGGAGTTCAATGTCACTGTCAGACCATTTTATTTTGTCCTCCATGACGATAATGGTATCCTAGGGGTTTGCAAGGTACCAGCTGGCTTCAGCTCTGGTTCTTATGCCTAAAAAGAAAAAAGGGTACAGATTACACTATTATATTATTACATTATAACATATTTACAGTATATATTGTAATATCAGTTGACTTATGCTGAGTTCCGACCTACTCACCATGGTAAGCAAACATGAAAAAAAAGTTAGCAAATCCGTTCCAACCTTCTTCTCCTTACCATAGAGTTACCATGACTATTGTTCCAACCTGACATTTTTCCCTTGATTTTAGTTACCATAGTAACTTTTTGTTTACCATGCTGCTCTGCAGGGTAAGGAGCTTACTATGGTAGCTTACCATGGTAACTGGGTTGGAACTCACTCGCCAGTTGCCTCTGAAACAAATTTTTATGTAAAAAAAGTAATTGGTTTTAAGAGGTTCCTAGAAACTGGTGTTCTTTTAAAATATCTGAAATTAGCTAAGTACCTTACTAATTAGCAAATTAGCTACCCTTGAAAAAAAAACAACTTATTGGTGTTAAGAGGTTCCTAGAAACTCGTGTTCTAAAGGTAGCACCAGGGGTGCTGCATCCCTCCCCCCTACACACCCCCTATGCAACACCCCTGGCGCATTCTGATTTCTGCCTAACTACTATATTCATCGATTAATGTGATGGAGCATTAGATTTATGATTATGATGTCATCTCAAACCTGTGACAATTTTATAATTTAAGAGAGTCCTGTAACTTTTGAATTTGCTGAAACATTTATGGCCTTTTCTCCCCATCATATTTCTGTACTAGACTGATTGAGCTCTACTTCTACAAAGTCAGGTTACCTAAATAAAGGTGCAGTTTAGTTCCCACTGTAGTGTGGGGTACAGAGGCCCTACCAATAGAACTGGGATATACAGTAAGAAGTGAGCTGCTTATACCCTGCTTCTACTGGACAGTAGGCTATCTGTGCAACTTTACAGCCCAATTGACTAAATAAAATACAGTAAGAAAAAAGTTGTTTTTATCAGGGGGAACTAATCTACACCTTCTCATGTATCTCCAACGAATTTTTCTCTAATATTCTTGTGAAGTCAGCTTCTTCAGTTTTTTACCTTGATCTTGGTTGGTGGTTGTCGTTTTCTGAGTGATCTTTAAATATCTGCTTGTTCTTCAGCTACATCAACCATGCTTTGAACTACTTTTAAGGCTAAAATCTGATCAGATTTTTTTTCTGGCCAGAAAATATCAAACTCGATCTGATCGAAAAATCTGGTCAGAAAACAGTAAAATCTGGGAAAAAAATCTGGCCAGAATTCTGGAGACGAAAATCTGACCAGATTTCTGGTCAGTGAGAACAGCAATCTGGGCAGTGAGAACTTAGCTTAATTGTAACACTACATTTCAGTAACAGTGAGATTTTGTTCTCACTGTCCTTATTACTTTAACAATAACAGTTAGATTTTGTTTTTGCTCCCCTTGGTGCTTTAATAGTAACAGTACATTTCAGTAGCAGTAGGCTAAAGTAACAGTGAGATTTCATTCTCACTGTCCTTGTTAATTTAACAGTAACAGTAAGATTTTGTTTTTGCTGTCCTTGGTATATAATAAAAAAATACAAAACTTGAATAAAATTCTCAAATTTGGAAAACCCTTTTTCCCATGGAGGGGAGGAGGGAGGGTAAACGCTGGTTACCCTCTTATTGTAACAATCTCAAGTATCACAAATCAACAAATATATGTACAGTTTTTTATCAGACTCCTAAGATTCTATGAGGATATATGGCCTATTGTCTAATCCTTTCAATCATTTGAAATCAAATTAAAATTTTAAAATTTTCCTTGGAGCCATGCAGTTTCATTTTCAAAATCTCTGGCTCTCCGCTCTATTCCTCAGCATTAAGGGTTTTCGGCTGCGAAGTTTCAACCCCGTGTTTTCCTCTAGAACCCGCTTTGTAAAAACGCTTGAAACACTACAGGAGAACAACCCGTGTTCGAACCCGCTGAGCCTGAAAACGAGGCTTTATCATTTTTTATTCAAAAGCTATAAATCAGCACATCATTTAAAAGCTATCTTTCTTCTAAACATCTTTAAATGGTTATTTTCTACATCAAACCTAAAACGGCCCCATAAATCCTCTTTTGCCTCCCATCTCCCCTTTCCTCCCAAACCCTCCTTGTCAAAACAAGTAAAATGAAAATTCGTAAAGATATTTGTTATAGTAAGATCTATCTTTAATAGAGAAGTTTTCATTGCCCAGGAATGCCCTAGCTCCATAAACCCCCATATCCCTGAATATAAGTACCTCCCAAAGAAAAACATGGCAAATTCAAATTTGGTTCAAAAACTATTGGATAAGACTTGGATATTTAAATTCTTTATGTCAGGAGCTTTCAAATGATGTGTCGCATGACTATATTCAATTATATTTTATCTCTACTTTTATGGAGGTAGTATAGAGGTAGGCCAAATGAGGTCTTTCATTTTTTGTCAAAGCTTATGAAACAGCACATCATTTGAAAGCTATCCTTCTTCTGAACATGTTCCTAGCGTTGTTTTCTACATTAAACCTAAAAGGGCCACACAAATTTTTTTTTGCCTCCCATCTCCCCTTTCCTCTCAAACCCTCCATTTCAAAACAAGAAAAATGAAAGTTCGTAAAAAGATTTGTTATAGTAACATACATCTTAAATGGAGAAGTTTTCCTTGCCTAAAAATGTCCTAGTTCCATAAACCACCCTACCCCTGAATATAAGTACCTCCCAAAGAAAAACATGGCAAATTCAAATTTGGTTCAAAAACTATTGCATAAGACTTAGATATTTAAAATCTTTATGTCAGGAGCTTTCAAATGAGGTGTCGCATGACTATATTCAATTATATTTTATTTTTTATTGTTATGGAGGTAGTCTACAGGTAGACCAAATGAGGTTTTTTGCTTTTTGTCAAAGCTTATCAAACAGCACATCTTTTGAAAGCTACCCTTCTTTTGAACATGTATCTAGTGTTGTTTTCTGAAACAAACCTAAAAGGGCCACACAAATCCTCTTTTGCCTCACATCTACACTTTCCTCTCAAACCCTCCATGTCAAAACAAGAAAAATGAAAATTCGTAAAGAGATTCGTTATAGTAAGAGATATCTTAAATAGAGAAGTTTTCATTGCCCAGGAATGCCCTAGCTCCATAAACCCCCCACCCCTGAATATAAGTACCTCCCAAACAAAAACATGGCAAAGTCAAATTTGGTTCGAAAACTATTGGATAAAACTTTAATTTTTAAAACCTTTATGTCAGGGGCTTTCAAATGAGGTGTCGCATGACTGTTCAATTATATTTTATTTTTACTGTTATTGTAGCGATAAAAAGATTGATATTTGTGGTGATAGAAATTTCTCCGATAGCGCCGCTTATAGCTTTGGAGATTGTGTCAACTAGGCTAGCGCCGCTCTCAATTAATGGGAGAAGATCGAATATGTAGACATATAAATGTGGCCTCTTTTTTCTCGAGCTATCAGGAGGTCAGATTCCTTTGGGGCAGTGGCGCCAATTCACGAAAATGTAGGGGGGGCAAGGATTTTTTTTCGATTTTTTTTATTAAGATGCAAAAAAAGAACAACATTTAGCAAACATACCTAAAACAGGGGGTAGCGATGAGGTCGCTGCTAGAAATCGTCGACTAATCTATCCGAGTCCAGTTTCTTTACCTCTTCTTTTTCAACGGCCATTATCATGAGATCGCTGAGTCTGTCGTTTCCCATCGTCGATCGCAGATAGTCTTTCACACGCCCTAATGCCGAGAAGAATCGTTCATTACTGGCAGTGGTCACAGGGAAAGTAGCAACTAGCTTCATCAGTTTTAGCACTGCAGAATAGGCAATTGGGAGGTCGGATAAGATTTCGATAGCTCGAAGAAGATCCATTTTTGAAATATCACCTTTTGACAGCTGCAGCTTTGCAAGAGAAAGCTGGGATTCTATGGCATGGTCATTGACACCGAGAATCTCTTGATAATGACACATAACTCTTTCCACTTTCGAAAGTTCGAGAAAATTGGAACTACTGCAATTTGAAAAATTGGCATTTCCTATCAGTGTAACTGCGTCATTTTGGTACTGATTACTGCAATAGTGACCATATCGAAGCTGTAACTTGGCCTTCAGCTTTTCGTCGCCTCTAGACATTTCCTCCATCAACTCAACCAAATTACCCCGGTTTGCAGATGTTTCTTATTCGTCATGACCCCTGAAAGCATGACCCTGGCGGCCAAGAAAGCAAATAGTGCGAAAAATGTACTTCACATGATCTCTATTTTCCTGAACCTTTTGAGATCTGGATTGAATTAAGGCATTCGCTATAGATTTCGACGTATCAGTACTCATTATCTTAAATTCCGTCCATGCTGACATACAATGCCTATGTCTTTCAGAGCCATCATGTTGCTTTAATAGAGAAGAACTGTCTTTCCACTTGCAAAATCCTGACTCAATGAAAGCCCTTTTTCCAGCAGTTTCTCCAGCCCTTAGAGTCCCCATAGAAAAATGGCGGCAAGCAAAACAAAACACAGAATTCAAGTTTTTTGAGTATTCAATCCATTCATAAGTCTTATAGTAATGTGCACTGAATTTCCTTCCGTTAGAAGTGGAAGCTGGATATCTCTCAAGAATAGGTTGAGCTAGTTTGTCGTGACGTGTCCTAGAGATATCTGAGAGGTTCTTGACTACTATTGGAACCTGCAAGGGGTTCAGCGATGCAGACCAAACTTTCATGTTGATCTGGGCCATTTATTGTTCCGCTTGTTTCCGAAATTCTTTCACAGGTGGGGGAATTTATCTCAACTAACCCGAGACTTTGGGCGATGACACTATTGCCAGTTTCTTGCACTAAAGTTTCTTCATTTTTCTTCCGCATTTTCACCGAAAAAATATCCAAAGGTTGTTGTCGCTTTTTACTCATAGTTAAACGAGTAGTAGACAAGGACTTCACTCAGACACGGCAAGAGAAGAACTGAAGGAACACGTAGAAACTCACTTAGAAAATAACTCCCATACTCCACGGTGAAACTTTCCCGCTTAGAAACCCCATAAACCAATCACTTACATTTCCTGTTCACGACAGTCCCATACACTCCACTGGGACTAGTCATCCCATAAACTATTCAACAATGTCAAGAATCTGCTGACCAAAACCCCCTTGAAACCCTAGAACACATTTCCTTTCCCAGCTACTAAAAAAGGCAATATACAAAACTCATAGTTTACAACAAATTCTTCACAACAACCATAACGAAACGGGTACTGACGACATTAAGCTTATTTTTAAATGAACCCTCCTCGGAAATAAAATAGTGTAGACGCGCTCGCTCTTAGACATTTCAAAACAAGATTATATAATTAGGGCACCAGTTTGTTTGTCTTATTTATTGGACCTGTTGCTGTTTTAATATAGCAAATAGCTAAAATAGAAAATAGCTGTGAAATATAAATAAGATGGTAATTTTCAAAGTCTTGGAGGGGGGGGCCATGCCCCCCCCCCCTGCCGCCCCCCTAATTGCCGCCCCTGCTTTGGGAGCATTTACCTTGGAGACTTACGGACTAATTATCTATTATTAGGCTAGATGCAGACATATAAAATGAAATAACACAGATAAAAAGGACAATAGATTTATTGACTTACATATTTAGATGCACAGCAATAGGTCACTTCAAATGACAATAATGGTGACCGAGATGAAAAAAGTTAAGACTTCTATCTCAATGGATCTTCTCAAATCTGTTTTACGAATAATCTTAAAAAGCACATCTACCCCACTACCAAACGCAGTTCTTTCGTCTGGCGCTGTAAGGACTGGCTTGCCATTGGCTCACGTGGCCCAAGGACGCGAATCCTCGTCCAATAATTTCTTTAAGATGTTTCGAATGATTAAGGCGTTCACACGGTTTTTTGCTATTTAAACTTCTTTAGAAATATCGTACGTAGCATTTTTTTGCTACTAATTATCTTAGCTAAATTCGGACGACTAGCGTCGTTGTTTGAATGAAGCTAGAATGCAATTTCTCTTTTTGCTGATTAATAATTTAAACTCTTGGAAGCGGTATTTGAACTCAATTAGGGGACGTTTAATTTATGCCCGAATCATCTTTAGAAGGAAAGAATCTTGTATTTTAAATATATCGCATTTTACTCATGGTACACATCACCCTTCCCATCAATTAATGACGTCCCGTCATTAGTAACTGCTCATTAGGAGTGCTAAAAATTTTCTCTATTATTTTTATTAGTTTTTTCTACATCTCTATCTAAAATTCATCTACCGGGCTAAGATTATTTATGGTTCTAGGTTAGCTACTATACTAAGGATTTTTTTTTTTATATCTAACACTGATTACTTTTACATTTCCAACAAGGTGGGGGCTATTCTACCTTTACATTAGTTTTTTTTTGAATTCACTTTTTTTGTCTATATGGTACACTACTTTCTATCTACGCTACATTAAATGAATAGCTGACAACGCTACACAGAACTATCTGGATATCTAATATTACATACAAAAACGATTTAAAACGCACAATATTGTGTTTACCATGTTCACTGGTAATTTTAAAGTACTTTCACTATTGGGATTTTTGAATAATCAAAGTTATTAGGAAGTAACACATGTAGATTCACATCTATTCATCACCTTCGAGTCCTTAGTGTACTACACCCTTCTGTTGTATATAATTGTCCTTCACTCTTTTTGTCTTGGCAAAAATTTTGAAGCATTTACGTTATGGTTTCTTCATGGAACAGTTCGAGCCTAGTTGTCTTTACACGACAAGTTTTCTCTAATAGTCAACTGGGTGCTTCCCACTATAGGTGTTGGCGTATGTCTTCTCAGCATATGATTGTTTAGGATATCTTGAGGCACATAGAGAATGTATTCTCGCGTTAAAATTGTTCATTTGTGCCTTTTATAAAGTTGTTTCCTCGGTTAATCACGGGGTAATTGAAGTTTGGATTTGAAACGGGTTGTCGTCATACTATAGTGACTCTTTTAACATATTGTCTTTAACTTGAACTTCGAACATCTTCAAATATCATTTAACTTCAAATATCGTTAAATATCGTTTATCTAGTTCTGATCGATGGGTTTCTCAGAGTTAAACTTCAAATTGTCTCTAACTTCAGCTTCAAATATCTTCAAATGTCTTTAACTTCAAATATCGTTAAATATCATTTAACTTCAAATATCGTTAAATATCTCGTACGGATCTGGTACTGATCGAGCTGGATACTAAGATTCAAATATAGTGTTACCTGATACGTAATATGGTTCATGGTCGAAGAAGCGACGATCAAAGGTAACTGTTGTTTTCGTAGACGAAGCTGGGATGAGAATTGCCTGGAGTCTATGGTGAGTACTCTTCATTGGTTGAGATATGATGAAAATAGATGCTACTCGGTTGTATCTGTACTGGGCAGCTCATTGTAATGCTCGATAACCAATTTGCCATTTTTTTCCTGTGATAAAAATAGTGAGGCAGAATCACACGTTCTTTGAAGTAAATACCCCTACAATAATACACGCATTAATCGGGTTATATTAGAACAATGTAGTTCCCATTGGGGACTCCAATACATAGATGTTTCTTATAAAATATTAATTCTTCAACTTTAAGTATAGTCTCTTATTATACTTTCTAATATACACTACTACATACACTTTATTTTAACTTCTTTTAAAACTTAGTTAATTTCACAATAGATTTAAAATAATCATTTAAACAGAGTTTATGCTACATGGTTAATTTTTTTTTTAGGTCTAATTTTACAACATATTTCATGCCTGCATTGTTCACGCACGTCCGTGCTGTTTAAGAAACGCATGTGCAGCGTCATAACCACACGGTTTTACGTAAACGATAGTACAATGAGGGAAAAAGACACAGCGAGGACGAGTGGACACCTCTATACCCACTCGTTTTCTAACGTCTTCCCTATTTCTTGGCTTAGACGTTCTCATGGGGCTCAGGGTTTAACCTCAGCTGAAATGCAGAGGTGTTCTTCTTTGTATCCCCGTATTCTTCTCTTGGATTTTCCGTAATTACAAGTCAACATTGGTGCCTCATATTCGCCTTTCGAATAAGGTCATTAGATGGAGGATTCTAAGCTGGCCCGCGTAGATTCCAGTTGATGCTTGGCAAAAAATATAAGCGTAATGAAGAACTGACATCAATATTTTTTTAGAAGGCTATTGTTTGAGCAAACTCTTCAGCACTAAATAAATAAATATGATATTAAAGTCTTATTAGAATCTGTTAAGCGAAAAACACCTTCACATTAGTGAGGAATTCCTTGTGGGTATTACTTAGTCGCCATTGGACATACACAGGGTTTCAATCCATGTATCTTAACTGATCAAATGGTTTTAAAATTTTACATATTATTATTGAGATATAATTCCACATCCGTGAAATTCTACATATAAACGTACCAATAGCCAACTATAGATAAAGTTCGGATCGGATATTTTGTATCCCTCTGTTTAAAACTATTTTTGCCCCTAATATTGACTGATTGTCCATACATTAGGACTGCCTCTATACATTCTCCAGCTTATAATTTGTAACCCTAATGAGTCATACTTAGTAACCATTTGATGTATACAGGCTTTTCTTACGCAAACTTCAACCAATCAAATGATTTCAAAATTTAAGCATCACTTTTGAGTTTTACAGCAAATACCTGAATGCTCCATTTGCACTAGATTTATCTCAATTTATTATAATTAAACTGTTTTTAATCAAATTCAATTCAGCTTGAAAAAAAAATCAAATAGGTTACTTTTTATTATGTAATCATTTTGTGGCATTGGCCAAAGAAAACTGATTTGTAGGCGTAAAAAAGAATAAATATTTTGTGATTATATAGGTTAGGAAAGTAAAATTAGGACTCCCGAGCTTTATTCTGGTCATGATATACCTCTATGACTGGTTGAGATATAACTTTAAAACTTAGCTAGTAATCGTTATACAATTTAATTTTACATTATATTTCTCGAGTGAGAAACACATGAATAAGCAAACTTGCGGCATATGATTACACTGGTATCCTATTTTGTGTGTAGGCCTAAAATAATTATAATTTGTATTAAGATGAAATATGTCATATAATTCAACGCTTCTTTACTGGAATTTTTTTGCTTTGTATAGTATCCATCTTGGTTAGGACATGGGTAGATTTTTCATGGAAAATCCGAGGGACACCTGAGTCAGTATAGGTAAGATATAACGTGACTGATTTGCGAAAATATGTCACAAAAATTAGAGCTCAATATATGTCATAGATAAACCAATGAAATTAAAGGACATTTTTGTCACAGAACTATGGAACAGTGATCTCTCTGTTATTGTATACATCATAGATATAAACTAATGAAATTAAATTTTTCGCCAAGGAGCTAAAGACATTAATGCCTTTGTTTTTCTTTGGAAGTAATGTTTAACACCGAGCAGTAGGATAGCTTACTTAATATATATTATTTGATGAACTTAAAAAGTTTTTTGTTTTTGTTTTTTTTTTCTTTTTTTTGTCTCGGAGCTATAAGAAAGTAAACTTTATGTTTCTCTTTCAAAGCATTCAAATCCAAAAACGAAAACTTAACTCACTGAAGTTTCTATTCAACCTTTAAGTATTGCTTTGATTGGCCCTGAGTGGCATAAAAATACTAATTTTTTACACTTGAAGGACTGAGAAATATCACTTCCTACGGTCGTGTAAAAAAAAAAAAAAAAAAAAACAATAAAGGGCCGTTAGTTACACCCCCGGCTTCCCACAATAGGTGGTCCAACGCCAGTTGTCGTTCTTAGTCGACCACGATCTTCCTACCTTTGGTTATTTTCTGTTCCAACCATTCTCTCCTGATCACCAGTGTTTTGACATTACTCGTATTATTTTTTTTTCATTAATATTGACTTGGTTAACTTTACTTGCACACTTTTGAATTTATTATGTTGTTAAATTTATTATCTTTCTAATTTGTTTTTACATTAATTAGGGATATTTCCATCTGTCAGGTTTTTTAACCGTTCTACCTGACTGCGTCGTGATTTTCTTCTGTGTTTCTTGCGGTTTTTTCTTTTTCGGTTTTTCTAGCGAAATAAGGTCAAACTTTTTGTATTGTTTTTTCAAAAATTCTTGCCCTTTTAATTTCGTTTGTTTCTCGTGTTTGGCTGCTGAGGTTGGTCTTGATTTCCCTATTTCTTTAGCTACTATATGGTCTGATTCGCCATCAGACTCTTTGGAACTAGTTTCCAACGAATCCGGATTAGAACTTGTAGAGTTGGCACTTTTAAGGTATCACCTGCCCTTCCTTCGTAAATTTCTACTCATCTAGAAGTAGAAGGTTTATTCTCTAAGCCCTCGCCTTGAGTTTTCAACTCGGGAGATTTGAAAGATTCTTGAGAGCTTTGAGAGAAATCAAGAGTTTTTGTAGGGCTCCATCATTGTTTCAATGCCATGTCTTTAGGGGGATGGGGCATTCTTTGCACAAAGGCTTCCCTCCATGAAGTCCACCTTTTAGGTTTGAACTGGGACACAGTTATATCATGATGTTGACCTTGCTGGTCATCCTTGGGAGTTTTATTCTCGGGCAATGTACTTTGACTCTTTTTTATGGGGAAATTAATTAAATCCATAGCTTCTCGCAGGTTTGTTTTAATTAAATCTTTGCGAGGAGTTTTCTTTACAGCAGTGCCGGGGGTCTCTACAGCTCTGTTTAGTTCCTCCTGTAAAGACGGGGGCCTTTCTATTGGTGTTGCTGGGGAAACCATAGCGTCTGGAAATCTTTTGGGGGGGCATGGGGTCGAGATTCTATAGGGGAAGAATTGGTTTTTTGGAGATATTGTATAATCTAAATCTCCTGCACTCGCTGATTACTAACTTTTTGGACTTTTTGGCGTTTTTATTCTTACTGGTGTTAGGGATTTTTTCTCTGGAATAACTAGATTTTCCCTAGCTAAAAATTCTTCAAAATTTTGTTCATCACTGTCATTCTCAAAAAAGTCTTGCTTGAAATTAAAGGGTTTTATCTCTGCCAATCTTGATTTAGGGGGCTCATTTTCCGAATCTGACGAATCAGTAGAAGAGGGATGTGACACCCATCTCTTTGGAAATTTGGATCTTTTTATTCGGCTAACATGCACCTTTTAAGTTCTTCCACTATCGGGGTTTTCCATTTTAAAGGTATATTCATTATCGTACTTTTTGATTATTCTGTACGGTCCAGAATATTTGTTTGAAAGTTTTTTTCCTTCCGTTTTTGCCTCGTTCTTTAGGTAAACGAAGTCTCCTACTTTGAAATTTATATTCCTCTTAACTTTGGGTTGGTTTCTAAGCTCTTGGTTTATTTTACATTTTCCAACTCTTGCCTAACTACTTTATAAGTTTTCTTCATCCTATTTATGAATTCTTATTTATAATCTTCTGAGCTATTATGATACTGCCAAGATTCAATAATCTCATCATACGGGATTCTAAAATCACGACCAAAAAGTAAATAAAATGGATTGTCTTTGGTTGCTTCGGAATAAGCAGTGTTGATTGCGTTAGTTAAATAAGGTAAGAATTTATCACAGTCGCTTCTATTGTATTTCGTATAAATACTTATTAAGTTAGAAAATGTTTTATGCCTGTTTTGTATTTTTCCAGTATCTTGTGGATGGTATGGCGCAGTCACCATTTTCTCTATATTAAGAAAACTCATTAAATCTTTTGTTACTTTTGCAACAAAATTGCTCCCGTTGTCACTCAAAATTTTATCAGGAATGCCAAATTGTAAAAATAACTTTGCTAATGCCTTACTTGTGGCATTCCTACCTTGATTTTTTAATGCTTTTGCAAAAGTAAATCCAGAAAAATTATCTTTAATTGAAAGAATACAAGTATGGCCTCTGCTAGAAACAGGTAAGCCTCAACTTGTCCCGTATAGGTCAAATGAGATAATATCGAAGGGGTCCTTCGCTATCGGGATCCTTCCCATTGGAGGATTAGGATAAGCTAGGGGGATTTTTCTAAAGTTGCAAGCTTCGCATGTACTTACAAATTCTTTAACTTTTGTCAGTGCAGATTGTACGTAAAAATATTGTTTCAATTTATGGAACGTTTTCATTACCCCTAAATGTCTGCCTGTCTCGGGATGAAAATATTCAAATGCAGGCCCTATCAAGTTTTGTGGTAATACGGGTATTAAAGAGGTTTGGTTTCTGTTTGTCTCGGCGGTCACAATTCTACACAGTATTTCCTCATCAAGATCATAGTAAAAATTATCTATCTCTTTTCTAAGAGTTTTGAATTTATCCGGTAAAGCATCATCATTCACAAAATAATCAATTAGTGCTACACACATTTCGTCCTTTTTTGCTTTCTTTTTATATTTTCCAAAGACAAGGGCAATAGTTAATCTTATTTTCTTTTACTGCGTCTTTGACTTTGTTTTTCTTACATCCATGTTTGCTCTTAGCAATTATGGCGTTAACTTCATTTTCTTCAGCTTCCGATGGAATATTTTCTGGGTATCTACTTAAAAAGTCGCAAGCTGCGTTTTGTTTTCCCTTTAAATGCTCAAATTCGTTATCTAGGTCTTGGATTTTCATAATCCATCTAGCTAGAATGCCCGTGAGGTTTTCAAATGTGCGCAAGTACTGCAAGCTTTTATGGTCTGATCATAGCACCATTTTTCTTCCAATTAAATACCTCCTAAACTTGTCAAAGTTGCATATAATAGATAAGGATACCATTTTTATGGTTGACCAACCACTTTCAACTTTTAATAAAGCTTCCATTGAATGGAATATGACTGTCTCTATTTGTTTTTGTTTAGGTGGTGTCTCAAGGGGATCGTTGTTTTCTACAGTGACTATTCGCAAAAGAATTGCGTCAATGCCTTTTGAACAAGCATCCGTTGTAACTAGAAATCTTCCGTTTTCGAAATCAGGGAGTGCTAATATTGGTTCAGAAGTGAGTGCCTTTTCGAGATGGTCTAGTGACGTTTGAGCTTACTGGGACCAGGTAACATTATTGGAGTTCCCTTTAGTTAATTACGTGAGGGGTTTCGCAATTGGGGCGTAATTGCGTACGAATTTTCTAAGTAAACAGTACGGCCTAAAACTCCCCTTAATTCTTTCATAGTTCTGGGGGGCTTGAGGTTTTCAACACATTTTATTTTATCAGGGTCTGGGGATATCTCTCCCTGGGTTACTACTACTCCTTAAAAATTTAATTTTAGGTTGAAATAAATTTACTTTCTCAGGCCAGCATTTTAAATTGCCTTGTCTGAACTTCTCGAACACCTTAGCTAAAGTTGCTAAGTGTTGCTCAGTGTTTTCCCCCACGCATATAATATCATCAACAAAATAAATTATATTCTTTAATCCTCTTAACAGGTGCAATAGGGGTCTACATAGCGCGCTTGAACTTGTTTTAAGCCCAAATTGTACCCTTAAGTATTCATAATAACCATATTCGGATGCTGAAAATGCACTTTTATGGACATCTTTTTCGGCTATTTTCACTTGGTGTTAGCCTTGGGTAAGGTACAAACAAGTTAAGATTTAGTTTGTCATTAATCTAGAGTCAAGGATATCATCTATTCCTGGTAAAAAAAATTTGTCACCCACATCTTGCTTGTTAAATCCCACACAATCCATTACGAGTCTAAGATTACCTTTTGTTATCGTTAATCGAATTATTGGTGCATCATACGGACTGATCCTTGTGCGTATAATTTCGTTTTTTTCTAATTCATGGATTTTATTTTTTAACCAATCTTTGTGCTTATATGACACACGATATGGCTGTTTTGCTACGGGATTACCAGTCGTTAAAATTTAATGTTAATAAAATGGTATTATCCCGATGTCATCTTCAGATGCAGAGAATACATCCTTAAAATTCCATAATAATTCGCATAATTTTTTCTTAAGTTCCATATCCGTAATATGATCCATATTAAATTTGTTTAAAAATTGCGATTTAGTCGTTATTAGAAGGGATATTTGTTATTTAAAGTTCTAATACAGTTCACTAGGTTTTTCTTAGAAATTACCCATGTATTTGAGTCATTCTCTATTAGAACCTGGATTCGGACAAGACACGCCACCTTTGTAGTTATAACTGTATCATTTTAGAGATTGTTAGCTAAACAAATAAAACAATACCCTTTGTCATTATATATAATCTGTTCCTTGCATAACAGATTGTCGGGTATTTTAGACGGTGTCGCAAACCATATTTCTGATTTGCTAATCACTGGTTCGATTATCTGTGATATTTGAATTTTTTGCATCGTTTTGGGAGGGACTTTTGTTTTCCTTATCGTGAATTCCTAATATTTCCCTTTATTTTCGTTATTTACTAGATTCATACAGGCAGTATACTGTGCCATTGCGCCATCTTGTGGCGTCACGTTGGGTTTTATTATGTTCTTCCATAATTCCGCTATTTTCTTCATTTCGTTTGATCTGTACTGTCGTATATCTCCTATTTTTATTTTCGCAGATTCAATACTTTTATTATTTAAATATACTTCATTTCTGCAATGTCTCTCAGGGTAATTGAACACATTTCTAATTACGCTATGTCTTTGCGAGACATGAGGTTCATAATACTTCGACATTATACCACTAGAAATTTTGTTTACTGTTATGTTGTCTTCGTAACCTCTGTTACGATTTCTTAGAATAGAATTTTCTTCCCCTACCTTAGCTGGGTAGACAAGCTTCTCCTTAGGCACGTCTAATAGTATTTTGTTAGACCTTAGAAAATTTTCTCCTATTATAGCCTCATATGGGAAATTATCACATATAATGAAATTTGTCATGAACGTTCTATTGTTTCTTTTTAAGTTTAGGCAAATTGACCCTTTTGCATTTAATTTATGACCTGTCATGCTCGTTAAATTGGGATTATTAGGGTTCCTCTGTCTTTTAATGTGCGGAGGCAAGATATTAAATACGCCTGAGTTTACTATATTTACAGTAGCTCTGCTGTCCACTAAGGCCGTAAAGTAAACATTTTCTACACAAAAATCATTAAATATAGGTAACTTGTTAATAATATCACTACAAGAAGGCACTAATATTGTCTTGGACCTATTAAATATTTCTGGCACCCTCTGGGTCCAATTTATATTTCTGATGGGCCTGACACGTTTCCCTGAGAATTTATTTCATGTGTCGGTGCCTGTAATAGATATTCGGACGTATTAGGTTCCGTAGGCATATTTAAATGATTTACGTCTGTCTGTCTTCTCCATGTATTATTATGGTAACGTGGAAGTCTCCTGTCAGTGCCGTTTACTGGCGTTGACTGCCTATGCCGTTGGCTTGGAAAATTTTCATTTCCCATCGACAAATTTTCGTGACTTCTATATGGCATTCTTGCATTATATTGGCTTTGGCGGGTATTTGGGTTTTCAAATCGGTAATTAATTTGTCTGTTGGGGGGAGGGTTATAAAAATTTGGTTGGTACGCATTATAAGGTACTGATTGGCGCAATCCCCCCTGGCTATAGCCTATTGCATCACCGGTACTAAAATTTGTTCTTCCAAACAAATGGTTGCCGTAATTTTGCGTGTTACCGACAGCAATTCTTGGTATGCGATTGGTGACATAATGGCGCTCTCTAGCGATATGGCCAACACGATTACAATTATAGCACCTTATTATTGTAGGGTTATTTCCATAATTAGATTGTTTAATAGGCTGAAAGCGTACTGTTTTCTGCCTAGCGGGTTCTGGTGTTTTGTTTTTTTTTGGCACTGGGGAGTTATACCTTGAAAACAAATTGGGGGATGCCTGATCGCCTTTGAAGATTTGGTTCACGTTTGAATCACCTAGGCTATTTATTTTTGCTTTACTCTGATTAGAAACTTTTGTATCAACTTCGATTAATCGCTCTACCTCCTGAACTGCAAGATTCAAAGTCTAAATGTACTTGGATATTACCAATGTATATAGTTTTGGGAGAAGTCCATGCAAAAAGGTATTTAGTATGACTTTTTCATACAGTTGCCCAGAACCACTGCCGTATTTTGCCTCAACCAAAATGCGTATATTATCAAGATATTCCCTTATATTCTGTGAAAAATCAAAGCTTACTACTCCGTGTTTTAATTTATTTATAGAACTGGTGTCTATGAATCTCTCTTTGAATGCTTTTAACAAGTCATCAACCGTATTTATTGGCACGTTGGCGTTATTGCCTATGGTATGTTCGACCTGTTTTAGAAAAGTTAAGGCCTTGCCTTTTAATCGTAGTAGGAGCATGTCTTTTAGCGGTCCAACGTCTGTTTTTATTAGTTATACAAACTGGGTCAATTGGATATTAAATTCGTCATTGTGACCATTGTACTCTGGTATAGATTTTTCTATCTCTATATTTTTTGCGACTAACTTTTGCACTATTAATAACTCACTGAGTTCTTCCATGTTTTTGAATTAATTGAAAATAATTTTATTTTTACTTAATCTATTTTGGGGGATGCTACTATCTCCTATGAGATATAAGGGTTTTCCTATCGTAGCTTAGCGGCAATAGGCCTAATCACTTTTTTTTATATGTCTGTATCGTTCCCAATAATTAAATTCAAATTACAAAGTTTCATAGCCTAATTAGTTCGCAAGTTTTTCTCCAATTTCCGACTCGCGCCATTTGTAGCGATAAAAAGATTGATATTTGTGGCGATAGAAATTTCTCCGATAGCGCCGCTTATAGCGCTGGATATTGTGTCAACTAGGCTAGCACCGCACTCAATTAATGGGAGAAGATCGAATATGTAGACATATAAATGTGGCCTCTTTTTTCTCGAGCTATCTGGAGGTCAGATTCCTTTGGGAGCATTTACCTTGGAGAATTACGGACTAATTATCTATTATTAGGCTAGATGCAGACATATAAAATGAAATAACACAGATAAAAAGGACAATAGATTTATTGACTTACATATTTAGATGCACAGCAATAGGTCACTTCAAATGACAATAATGGTGACCGAGATGAAAGAGTTAAGACTTCTATCTCAATGGATCTTCTCAAATCTGTTTTACGAATAATCTTAAAAAGCACATCTACCCCACAGCCAAACACAGTTCTTTCGTCCTGCGCTGTAAGGACTGGCTTGCCATTGGCTCACGTGGCCCAACGACGCGGATCCTCGTCCAATAGTTGCTTTAAGATATTTCAGATGATTCAGGTGTTCACACGGTATTTTTGCCATTTAAACTTCCTTAGAAATATCGTACGTAGCATTTTTTGCTACTAATTATCTTAGCGAAATTCGAACGACTAGCGTCGTTGTTTGACTGAAGCTAGAATGCAATTTCTCTTTTTACTGATTAAGAATTTAGACTCTTGGAAGTGGTATTTGAACTCAATTAGGGGACGTTTAATTTCTGCCCGAATCATCTTTAGAAGGAAAGAATCTTGTATTTTAAATATATCGCATTTTACTCATGTTACATTATGGAGGTAGTCTAGAGGTAGACCAAATGAGGTTTTTCATATTTTGTCAAAGCTTATCAAACAGTACGTCATATGGAAACTATCCTTCTTTTGGACATGTTTCTAGCGTTGCATTCTACATTAAACCTAAAAGAACCACATAAATCTTCTTTTGCCTTCCATCTCCCCTTTCCACTCTAACCCTCCATATCAAAACAAGAAAAATGAAAGTTCGTAAAAAGATTTGATATTTTAACATACATCTTAAATGGAGAAGTTTTCCTTGTCTAGGAATGTACTAGCTCCATAAACCACCCTACCCCTGAATATAAGTACCTCCCAAAGAAAAACATGGCAAATTCAAATTTGGTTCAAAAACTATTGCATAAGACTTAGATATTTAAAATCTTTATGTCAGGAGCTTTCAAACGAGGTGTCGCATGACTATATTCAATTATATTTTATTTTTTATCATTATGGATGTAGTCTAGAGGTAGACCAAATGAGGTTTTTCGCTTTTTGTCGAAGCTTATCAAAAAGCACATCATTTGAAAGCTACCCTCCTTCTGAACATGTTTCTAGTGTTGTTTTCTGAATCAAACCTAAAAGGGCCACACAAATCCTCTTTTGCTCCCAACTCCTCTTTCCTCTCAAACCCTCCATGTCATAACAAGAAAAATGAAAAGTCGTAAAGAGATTCGTTGTAGTAAGACATTCGTTGTAGTAAGCACCTCCCAAAGAAAAACATGGCAAATTCAAATTTGGTTCAAAAACTATTGGATAAGACTTGAATATTTAAAACCTTTATATCAGGAGCTTTCAAATGAGGTGTGGCAAAACTATGTTCAATTATATTTTATTTTTACTGTTATGGATGTAGTCTAGAGGTAGGCCAGATGATGTCTTTCTTTTTTTTCAAAGCTTATCAAACAGCACATCATTTGGAAGCTATCCTTCTTCTGGAAATGTTTCTAGTGTTATTTTCTACATCAAACCTAAAAGAGCCAAACAAATCCTCTTTTACATTCCATCTCCACTTTCCTGTAAAACCCTCCATCTCAAAATAAGAAAAAGGAAAGTTCGGAAAAAGATTTTTTATAGTGGGCTATATCTTAAACACAGAATTTTTCCTTGCCTAGGAATGTCCTAGCTTTATAAACCTCCCTACCTCTGAATGTAAGTACCTACCAAAGAAAAACATGGCAAATTCAAATTTGGCTCAAAAACTAATGCATAAGACTTGGATATTTAAAATCTTTATGGCAGGAGCTTTCAAATGAGGTGTTTTTGAACCAAATTTGAATTTGTCGTGTTATTATTTGGGAAGTACTTACATTCAGAGGTAGGAGGGTTTATAAAGCTAGAACATTCCTAGGCAAGGAAAACTTCTCTATTTAAGATATATCTTACTATAACGAATTTTTTTACAAATTTTTATTTTTCTTGTTTTGACATGGAGGGTTTGAGAGGAAAGGCGAGACGGGAGACAAAAGAGGATTTGTATGGCCCTTTTAGGTTTGATGTAGAAGCTGACACTAGAAACATGTTCAGAAGAAGAATAGCTTTCAAATGATGTGCTGTTTGATAAGCTTTGACAAAAAATGAAAGACCTCATTTGGCCTACCTCTAGACTACCT
Source organism: Artemia sp. Qi Xiang Cuo (assembly GCF_049724085.1). Lineage (NCBI taxonomy): Eukaryota > Metazoa > Arthropoda > Branchiopoda > Anostraca > Artemiidae > Artemia > Artemia sp. Qi Xiang Cuo. Next base: position 54,335,360 of record NC_142810.1, read on the forward strand.
CCATGACAGTAAAAAATAAAATAAAATTGAATATGGTCATGCGACACCTCATTTGAAAGCTCCTGACATAAAGATTTTAAATATCCAAGTCTTATCTAATAGTTTTTGAATCAAATTTGAATTTGCCATGTTTTTTTTGGGAGGTACTTATATTCAAGGGTAGGGGGTTTATGGAGCTAGGACATTCCTAGGCACGGAAAACTTCTCCATCTACGATACATCTTACTATGAAGAATCTTTGTACGAGTTTTCATTTTTCTTGTTTTGACCTGGAGGGTATGAGAGGAAAGGGGAGATGGGAGGCAAAAGAGGATTTGTGGGGCTCTTTTAGGGTTTATGTGGAAACCGACACTAGAAACATGTTCAGAAGAAGGATAGCTTTCAAATGATGTGCTGTTTGATAAGCTTTGACAAAAATTAAAAAACCTCATTTGGGCAACCTCTAGACTACTTCCATAACAGCAAAAAATAAAATATAATTGAATATAGTCATGCGACACCTCGTTTGAAAGCTCCTGACATAAAGATTTTAAATATCCAAATCTTATCCAATAGTTCTTAAACCAAAAATGCATTTGCCATGTTTTTCTTTGGGAGTTACTTACATTCAGAGGTAGGAAGGTTTATACAGCTAGGACATTCCTATGCAATGTAAAATTCTCCAATTAAGATATATCTTACTGTAACAAATATTTTTGCGAATTTTCATTTTTCTTGTTTTGACATGGAGGGTTTGAGAGGACAGGGAAGATGGGAGGCAAAAGAGTATTTGAGGGGCCGTTTTAGGTTTTATGCAGAAACCGACATTAGAAACATGTTCAAAAGAAGGATAGCTTTCAAATGATGTGTTGTTTGATAAGCTTTGACAAAAATGAAAGACCTCATTTGCCTACCTCTAGACTACCTCCATAATAATAAAAATAAAATATAATTGAATATAGTCATGCAACACCTCATTTGAAGGCTCATGACATAAATATTTTAAATATCCAAGTCTTATGCAATAATGTTTGAACCAAATTTGAATTTGCCATGTTTTCTTTGGGAGGTGTTTATATTCAGGGGTAGGGGGGTTTATGAAGCTTGGACATTCCAAGGGAAGGAAAACTTCTCCATTTAAGATATATCTTACTATAAAGAATTTTTTTACGAATTTTCATTTTTCTTGTTTTGACATGGAGGGTTTGAGAGAAAAGGCGAAATGAGAGACAAAAGAGGATTTGTATGGCCCTTTTAGGTTTGATGTAGTAGCTGACACTAGAAACATGTTCAGAAGAAGAATAGCTTTCAAATGATGTGCTGTTTGATAAGCTTTGACAAAAAATGAAAGACCTCATTTGGCCTACCTCTAGACTACCTTCATGACAGTAAAAAATAAAATAAAATTGAATACGGTCATGTGACACCTCATTTGAAAGCTCCTGACATAAAGATTTGAAATATCCAAGTCTTATCTAATAGTTTTGGAATCAAATTTGAATTTGCCATGTTTTTCTTTTGGAGGTACTTATATTCAAGGGTAGGGGGTTTATGGAGCTAGGACATTCCTAGGCACGGAAAACTTCTCCATCTACGATACATCTTACTATGAAGAATCTTTGTACGAGTTTTCATTTTTCTTGTTTTGACCTGGAGGGTATGAGAGGAAAGGGGAGATGGGAGGCAAAAGAGGATTTGTGGGGCTCTTTTAGGGTTTATGTGGAAACCGACACTAGAAACATGTTCAGAAGAAGGGTAGCTTTCAAATGATGTGCTGTTTGATAAGCTTTGACAAAAAGTGAAAAACCTCATTTGGGCAACCTCTAGACTACCTCCATGACAGCAAAAAATAAAATATAATTGAATATAGTCATGCGACACCTCGTTTGAAAGCTCCTGACATAAAGATTTTAAATATCCAAATCATATCCAATAGTTCTTGAACCAAATATGAATTTGCCATGTTTTTCTTTGGGAGTTACTTACATTCAGAGGTAGGAGTGTTTATACAGCTAGGACATTCCTATGCAAGGTAAAATTCTCCATTTAAGATATATCTTACTGTAACAAATCTTTTTACGAATTTTCATTTTTCTTGTTTTGACATGGAGGGTTTGAGAGGACAGGGAAGATGGGAGGCAAAAGAGTATTTTGGGGCCGTTTTAGGTTTTATGTATAAAACAACACTAGAAACATGTTCAGAAGAAGGATATCTTTCAAATGATGTGTTGTTTGATAAGCTTTGACAAAAAATGAAAGACCTCATTTGGCCTACCTCTAGACTATCTCCATAACAGTAAAAAATAAAATATAACTGAATATAGTCATGCGACACCTCATTTGAAGGCTCATGACATAAATATTTTAAATATCCAAGTCTTATGCAATAATTTTTGAACCAAATTTGAATTTGCCATGTTTTCTTTGGGAGGTGCTTATATTCAGGGGTAGGGGGTTTATGAAGCTAGGACATTCCAAGGCAAAGAAACCCTCTATATTTAAGATATATCTTACTATAAAGAATCTTTTCACGAATTTTTATTTTTCTTGTTTTGACATGGAGGGTTTGAGAGAAAAGGGGAGATGGGAGGCAAAAGAGGATTTGTGTGATCTCTTTTTGTTTAATGTAAAAAACAATGCTAGAAACATGTTCAGAAGAAGGATAGCTTTCAAATGATGTGTTGTTTGATAAGCTTTGACAAAAAATGAAAGACCTCTTTTGGCTCACCTCTAGACTACCTCTATAACAGTAAAAACAAAGTATAATTGAATATAGTCATGTGACCCCTTATTTGAAATCTCCTGACATAAAGATTTTAAAAATCCAAGTCTTATCCAATAGTTTTTGAACCAAATTTAAATTTGCCATGTTTTTCTTTGGGAGGTACTTATATTCAGGGGTAGGGGGGTTAATGGAGCTAGGACATTCCTAGGCAATGAAAACTTCTCGATTTAAGGTATATCTTACTATAACAAATCTATTTATGAATTTTCATTTTTCTTGTTTTGACATGGAGGGTTTGAGAGGAAAGGAGAAATGGGAGGCAAAAGAGGATTTGTGTGGCCCTTTTAGGTTTGATGTAGAAGACAACGCTAGAAACATGTTCAGAAGAAGGATAGCTTTCAAATGACGTGCTGTTAGATAAGCTTTGACAAAACGTGCAAAATCTTATTTGACCTACCTCTAGACTACCTCCATAACAGTAAAAATAAAATATAACTCAATATAGTCATGCAACACCTCATTTAAAAGCTTCTGACATAAAGATTTTAAAAATCCAAGTCTTATCCAATAGTTTTGAACCAAATTTGATTTTACCATGTTTTTCTTTGGGAGGTTCTTAGATTCAGGAGTAGGGGGGTTTATGGAGCTAGGACATTCCTAGGCAAGGAAACCTTCTCCATTTAACATACATCTTACTTTAAAAAATCTTTTTACGAATTTTCTTCTTTCTTGTTTTGACATGGAGGGTTTGAGGGGAAAGGGGAGATGGGAGGCAAATGAGGATTTCTGTGGCCCTTTTTAGTTTGATGTGGAAATTGACACTATAAACATGTTCAGAAGAAGGATAGCTTTCAAATGTTGTGCTCTTTGATAAGCTTTGACAAAAAACGAAAGACCTCTTTTGACCTACCTCTAGACTACCTCCATAACAGTAAAAACAAAATATAATTGAATATAGTCATTGCGACCCCTTGTTTGAAAGCTCCTGACATAAAGATTTTAAATATCTAAGTCTTATGCAATAGTTTTTGAACCAAATTTAAATTTGCCATGTTTTTCTTTGGGAGGTACTTATTATATTCAGGGGTAGGGGTAGTCCCCGAAGCCGCGCCATGCCGAAATGACGGCGGCGAATGTGTGATTCAGTATCGCCGGCGGCGCGCCGCCAGGCGTGCCGCAATTTTTTTGGCGGCGCGCCGCCGATTTTAGACCGGCGGCGCGCCACGGCGCGCCGATTTTTCTAATTAAAAATAATAATAAAAAATCCACTTCACCAAGCACGTTCAACTTCGATTTTAGTAAGGATATTTAAATGGTTGGCTAAAAACATACAAGAGCAATATGACAAAACAGGAATTTGTTGGGGCGTGCGGAAAGTGTTCATGTTCACCGTCGATAAGACCAAATAAAATTATCATTTTAAGCCACTAGACCCAGGGATACATATGTTGTGTTTTATGTTTAACATCGCATTGTTCCTATAAAATCCCGTGTTTAGTCATTTCCTTCTTGTTAATGATTTGGGCTAATGTTTTTATAAATTTCAAATTTTGAAGTTAAAAAATCTCCTGTTCATAAAATACATACGAAAAGGAAGTGAAAAAAAAACAAAAACAAATAACAACATTGAAAAAACACTGTATACAAATCAGATACCATGGCTTAACAACACCAACAATTTTAAATCAGCGGTTACATCACTTCAGTTACAATTGATGTAGCAAAAGTCAATTTGTTCACTCTGCCTGGAGCCCTTGATCTTTTTGCAGTCACTATCAGTCATGTCGTGCTAAAAAGCCGTTTAGCTGGGGCACATGTGGCCGGTACAGCCAGAACTTGACGAGCGTAAACTGCCACTCGCGGGATCTGATACTAGTACAGGACCTTGGGGTCCCACAGAATGCCGCAAATGGGCTTCTTCTTTGTATCTGCTGAAATAAGTTGTTTTATAAGGGAGAACAAACCTGCACCTTCACCATAGGGCTCCTGCGCACTACACTACAGGAGGAACTAAACTGCAACTTTACCGTCTTTTCCTATCAGTAGGGATTAAACATTCGAAATTTAATTCTAAAAGAAAATGCTGGTATAAAACATTTTAAGTCAAAGTTTAAGTAGATTTCATCGTCAGTGGGCTCTGCTGTCTGCAAAAAAATGCAATTCAGTCCTCTATATAAATTTTTGTTCTAGCTCTAGATAATTTACCAAGCGGGAAACTACCACAAACCAGCATCAATAAATAAATGAAACCCAAAACGAACAAAAATAAATAACTGAGTCAAACTCAAAACGAGCAGAAATTAACATAAGTTGGACTCAAAACCCCTATGCCTTCCCAAGGCCAGAACATAATTTGCACTTTACTGAAAAAATTATAAATGTTTTTACTTTTATAACTTTAATAAATCAAATAATATTAACATTTTGATTACTAATGATCAGAATATGTATATTAAACTGACAATGCACATTCATTTGTATTTTTGTCAGTAAAGTACAAATTGTGTTCTGGCCTTGGGAAGGCATAAGGGGTTTTGAGCCCAACTTATGTTAATTTCTGCTCGTTTTGAGTTTCACTCGGTTATTTATTTTAATTTCTGTTCGTTTTGGGTTTCATTTTTTTATCGATGCTGATTTGCGGTAGTTTCACGCTTGGCAGATTATTTGACTTTAATTTTGCTCATTTTTGGTTTAATGGAGTTCTTTACTTTTCTTTGAAAAAACTTATTTTTTGGAAACAGTTTATTTAATTAATTTCTGTTCGTTTTATATCGACATAGTCTTTTCAGGGAAAAAGAAAATCATACTTTAAATCTTTTCGTTTTTTTAAGAATTTATAGTTTGGCCTGCTATTTGTATGCTGGAAAACAATTTTCAGCAAAATTTAACAACATAGACCCTTATAAAAATCTGGACACAAAGAATAGTGTTTAATTTAGTTTCATACATCCTCTAGTTGACCTGAAATGGAAAACTTGATAACATTCGCAAAAAAAATTGTTTACTTTCTTTGATAGCTTGGATACACTTACGCTATTTTGATTTGGTCAAATTTTAAGAGCAGAAGAAGCCCTGAAAGTTTGAACATAATACCCTAAGTCGTCCTTGGGATACTGCTGAGATGCCTTATTGGGAATTAGCATAAACACAGTGCATTTTGATTTAATCTTAAGGCAACATTTACTTTTTAAACATAAAGGCAAATGGGAGGGTGGGCGTGGGAGGGGGATGAGTTTCCCTCCAATCATTTTCGACTATTAAAAAGGACATCAGCCCTTTTTATTTTCAATCGAATGAGCCCTTTTCGACGTTCCTACGACAACTCCTTCGATACGAAGTGCCCTGGTCTAAACAACAACAACAACAAAAAAATGATACATTATACCCACATCGATCTCTACCATAAAAATGTCAAGCCTTCCAATCACTTTTGATTATTAAAAAGGACACTAGGCTTTTCGATTTCCAAACTAATGACCCTTTTTGAGTTTCTAAGACAACGCTTTCTATAAACACCGTATATGCCCCCAGGGTGTAAATTAAAACCCTTACCCTAAGGGCTGTTAGAGTGGTGGTCATCCTCTAAGACCTAATTTCCAGAACTTTATACTACGTTAAACAAAATGGCTATCTCAAAATTTTGATTGGATGTGTTTCGGGAAATGGTGGGCGTGGAAGGGGTGTTAGTTGCCTTCCAATCATTTTCGACTATTAAAAAGGGCACAAGCCACTCCAATCTCTAATTGAATGACCCCTTTTCAAAGTTTTTATGATAACTTCTTCTATATGAAGTGCCCTGGTCTAAAGGAAAAAATAATAAATAATACATTGTACCAACATCGTTCTTATATACCTACAGGGCATAACTACAAAACCCTTGCCCTAAGGGTTGTGGGGGAGTAACCTCCTCAAAAAACATATTTTCTCCCTGGAAATCAGTTAATCTGACCAAAATGGCTACATCGACATCTTGTTCGGATGCGTTTCGGTAAAGGGTAAGTGTGAAAAGAAGGCTAGTCGCCTTATAATTTTTTTCGACTATTTAAAATGGCACTGGTTATTCCAATTTCATATTGAATAAACCCTTTTTGAGGTTTTTACGATAACTTCTTTGATACGAATTGCCCTGGTATGAAAAACAAAAAAAAACAAAACAAATTAATAATACATTGTGCCAACATTGTTCTTTATTTAGACATCTCGATTGCGCTGCCTATGACAACATCCTGAATTGCCTAATGCTCTTTTACCTACCTCTTTTCATCCGAAAAATCGGAAAGAAAAATGAACAAAATTTTAAAGTGGAAGGTAGAATTTTTGTTTCAAGAAAAATTTCTTTTTCTCCTTCCTATGAACCGATATACATGGCGAGCCCGAGATGACAGTATTTATTTTTAAGAAACAGATTTGCCGGGATGACGGTTGAAGCCCGGAGGTCGATATCGATAACCAAAAAGAGAAAAAAACGGCAGCGTATTAGTGACGCCGCCGCCGATAGAATCAGCGGCGGCGTCAGCGCGCTGATGCAAGTTCGGCGCTGCGCCGCCGTTTTTTTTCGGCGGCGCGCCGCCGATTTTCGGCGCGGCTTCGGGGTCTAGGTAGGGGGTTTATGGAGCTAGGACAATCCTAGGTAATGAAAACTTCTCCATTTAAGATATATCTTACTATAACGAACCCCTTTATATATTTTCATTTTTCTTGTTTTGACATAGAGGCTTTGAGAGGAAAGGGGAGATGGGAGACAAAAGAGGATTTGTCTGGCCCTTTTAGGTTTGATATAGAAAACAACGCTAGAAACATGTTCAGAAGAAGAATAATTTTCAAATGATGTGCTGTTTGATAAGCTTTGACAAAAAATGAAAGACCTCATTTGGTCTTCCTCTAGACTACCTCCATAACAGTAAAAACAAAATATAATTGATTATTGTCATGCGACCCCTCATTTGAAAGCTCCTGACATAAAGATTTTAAATATCCAAGTCTTATCCAATAATTTTTTAACTAAATTTGAATTTGCCATGTTTCTCTGTAGGAGGTACTTATATTCAGGGGTAGGAGGGGGGTTTATGGAGCTAGGACAGTCCTAGGTAATGAAAACTTCTTCATTTAAGATATATCTTATTATAACGGATCTTTTTACGAATTTTAATTTTTCTTGTTTAGACATGGAGGGTTTGAGAGGAAAGGGGACACGGGAGGCAAAAGAGGATTTGTGTGGCCCTTAAAGGTTTGATTTAGAAACCGACACTAGAATCATATTCAGAAGAAGAATAGCTTTCAAATGATGTGTCGTTTGATAAGCTTTGATAAAAAATGAAAGACCTCATTTGGGCTACCTCTAGACTACCTCCATAACAGTAAAAACAAAATATAATTGAATATAGTCATGCGACACCTCATTTGAAAGCTCCTGACATAAAGATTTTAAATATCCAAGTTTTATCCAATAGTTTTTGAACCAAATTTGAATTTGCCATGTTTTTCTTTGGGAGGTACTTACATTCAGAGGTAGGAGGGTTTATATAGCTAGGACATTCTTAGGGAAGGAAACCTTCTCCATTTAAGATATATCTTACTATAAAGAATCTTTTTACGAATTATCATTTTTCTTGTTTTGACAAGGAGGGTTTGAGAGGAAAGGAAAGATGGGGGGCAGGAGAGGATTTGTGTGGCCCTTTTAGGTTTGATGTAGAAAATAACCTTTGAAACATGTTTAGAAGAAAAATAGCTTTTAAATGATGTGCTGATTGATAGCTTTAGAATAAAAAATGAAACAACAAAATTGGTCTGCCTCCACCTCAATAGGCCTAACAGTCAAAATAATATTTTTTTTCAATATAGTCATGTAACACCTCACTTGAAAGCTCCTGACAAAGTAATTCCGAATAACAATGAAAAATTCTGTGAAAAAAAATATTTCATGCATTAATTTTAAGTTCACGCTTATATTTTTACTTTTAAGTAAAATATCAAAAACAGCAAAAAATTTCAAAAACTTAGTATCGTTTGAGAGTATTGTCACTGCCCGGCAGTGTGGCCAGATTGGCTTATTTTACGCCAAACTGGCTTATTTTGTTGGCGACTGGCGTGGAAATTTTTGGGACTGGCTTGTGGCTTAAAACTTGGCTATTTTTATTTTGAGCTGGCTTATTTCTTGGCGTTATTTATTTTTTCGGGAAGAATTTATATTTTTTGGCAATTCATCCGATTTTCGAACGAACGAATGCTCACGAAAGGTCAAAATCACGTTTTAACTCTATGGTCAAAATACGAATCTAACCACGGCACTGCGGTGAAGTTTTCAAATCCTAAGAGACACGTGGCTTCGTAGCAACAGCATAAAAAGCATTAGCCATTAAGTCATGGGGTCGAACTACAGCTGAAGGTACAGTATATTAGCTTTTACTTATTAGTATAGAATAACGCCAGGAATCAAACTCATAACAGGCATGTCTGTAACATCTACAGATCCTGTTTAACTGTTTAGTTCATGTGAATCGTCCAGGAGTCGTCATGCTGTCGTCATGTACATTCTAGCTATTTTCTGTGGTTTGTATCTCTGTACAAACAGATTGGGTACACAGCCTAGCTGACTGGTTACACATCCCAATGCATTGGGTACTGCCTCCAATATATTGGGTACCCCCATACCTGTTTTCACTTTTTGTCTAGGCCTAGTCTGAGATAAAACATTTATTTATTTTTGAGGTTTTCTTTGCATCACTTCAGTTTAAATATGCTCAAAGGAAGAAGCAAATTGGTCATTGCTTTTCTTAGAATACATTCAAAAGTGAAAATTGTTATGGGGCAGTTGGGGATATTGTTTTATGTACTACCATCAACATAATGAGCTACTTCACCCCTGCAGTAGTACACCACAGGATCTGTACCTATGAATTTGAGTGCTACACCCCACAATCAGTACTACATTAAACATGGCATAGATCCTACTACGCTATATATGGAGTAGGTCCTGCTATGCTATATATGGAGTAGTACACTTGGTTAGATGTAGGTATCAAATTCTGAGGTACAGATCCTGTGGTATACTACTACAGTGGTGAAAGAGTACATAATATGTTGATGGTTGTACATAAAACAATTAATCCCTACCTGGTATGGGGGGTACCCAATGCATTGAGGTGTGTACCTCAATGCATTGGCTACCAGAAAATTGGGTACATGCCGGAGAAAAATAGCTGGTGTACATGACTGGTTTGCACCCAAATATTTAGCAGTAATGAGCATCAGCTTGTGACATAAGCAAACCTGAAGCAATCAATCTTGTTTCAGACTCACTTTTATTCATTTTCCCCAATGTGTTAGCCTATAGTTATATACTAGAGAAATTAGTTATATATAATATAGGCTATTAGCAAATATGTAAATATAGTACCATATAATGCTAGGCCTAATGAAAATATCAGAGAGATATATAAGTATAGGAGCAGGATAAGTAGAAGAGTTACCCTTGCTTTGATGTCTGATTTCTTTGTTACTGTTGCTGTAGCCTAGGCCTATAGGGTAAGACTCCTAGTGATTAGCCAGTGCCTAATCTGAGCTGTATCTCTGATTAGAATGCCGTATGTCCTTTACCTGACAGCTGAGACTTTAATCTTGACCACTACTAATTTTCAGAATTATCAATCTTGGCCAATAGTCTACAAATCTTGACCACAACATTGATAATTAAACATGAGACATTACCTTTAACAGACAGCAACTATGGAAGTTATCCTATAGTTTTGTTATTTAGAAAAAAACCTTTCAGATTTTGAAATAAACAAGGTTCATTGTTATATTAAATTTAATCAATCAACTGTAGACAATCAAGGCAAGTGTCCTAAAAATCAGATCATTGACCCCTCTTCTTTCTGGGCTGGGTTGACAATAGATCCAAATCTTTAATTTGTTCTTCTTTTCTTCTGATAAGTTCATACACTTCTTCTTGGGAGAATTCAATTTTTACTGAATGAGATAATCCCTTACTACATAGTTTCTCTTGTTGTAAAAATTATGTTACTTTTATAGTAAACTGCCTTGTTGTAAACACTGCTTATTAATATTCAAAATGTGGATGAATATGGAAAGATGTAAATCAGCTATTAGCTAATAATGTGAGGTAACATCATAGTAGGGTTTATCTAATTCAATATAGTCAGCGTATTTTGACCTGCTATATATGGTGTTGTAGATTTAGATCCATTGGCAGTTTTCTTTCCAGTATTTTACAATTCAATAGTATATGCTCAGGGGTTTCTTCTGTGTTTTTACAGTACCTGCAAAATGGGCTATTGGCAAATTCTCCATTTGGCTGCTTTATTTTGTATGAAGGAGAGTGGTGGTTGAAGTTAGCTGTATTTGAACACAGGCAGTTGAACCAGACTGAGTGTATACTGGTTGGAAAGGGGGATAAATTTAGTGGCTTTAATTCAAGCAATGTATGTATGTATAAATTTATTTCCCATCATAAATGTAAAATACAACACTGATGGAGTATAAAGAAATAAAATGGAAAAAAAAAAAAAAAAAAAAATAAATTCTGAAAAATACAAAAAAAACCAAAACAGAGCAGAACAGACAAGAAAAAAAAAAAAAAAAAAAAAAATACAAATAGGGGCAATTATCAATCAAACAAACAATCAATAAATTTATTTCCCGAAAAACACATATGATGTAAAATCGGAGTAAAAATTTAGACAGTAACAAAGTACATAAAGGCACTAAACAAGGTATTCGTCGGATCCAGCGACTTCTCAAAACGCAGTCTCCGTTCCGCGATTGCTTTAAAAGGATCTGTGACCCCATATACAGAAACCAGGCACCGGTTTCTGGCCCAAAGAGGGTATGCCAAGGAGGAACTTGGCATACCGAAAAAAACAACGTTCGTAGCGTCTTCTTATCCGAGATAGTTAATATACTCCAAAAGGGTGAAAAAGCAAGCAAAAGGGGCATAGCAAATGCATTGTAAATTTTTGATAATATACTTCTTTTGTATCGAGCTTTACAGGGAACAAGCATACCATATGTCTTACGAAGCTTCGAACCAACAAATTCTAGCAAAAGCGATCGGGTATGCCTCAGATCACTCCCAATCGGAAGTCCAAGGTAACTGATACTTGGCGATAGAGGTATCGGATGACCATCTAGACAAACATTATTCGGGGAGGGCCGGTTACGCGATTTACCAAATGCGACAACCTCACTCTTCTCAGCATTAAACTTCAATCCGATTTTCCTATACTCAATACATAAAATATCAAAATTTTCCTCTATACCCGAGACAGTCCTGCTGAGATTCAATATATCGTCAGCGTAGTTCAGAAGCGACATATCAAGGCCTCGGTAGATAAATGTCGTGCGAACTTTCTTCTGGGCCTCCAGGACACTGTTATTATATAGTGGGGGTGAAGATACACCCCCCTGCCTAATACCTTTCCATACACGTATTACACACTTCGAAAGTGCAAAACCATCTCGTGTCGGCACTTTAATAACAGCATACAGTTTGCTGTACATATTCCTGTAAACACGTAAAATTGAGCGATCAAGACCACGATCCTTAGCACTGATTAAAAGCTGAGGATGAATTCCCGAGTCAAACGCACGCGAAACGTCGTGACCGGCCATAAGAAGAATATCGTCTTTCTCTTCAACATCAACTAAAACATTAGCAATAACACTATGTACATGTTCACGACTGTAACCATTTTTAAAACCGAACTGATTTTCTGGTGTCGAACAGACTTCTGTTATCTCATCAATAACTATCAGCTCTAGCAATTTACACATTACCGAGGAAACCGTGATTGGCCGATATGAACTGCATTTACTTTTATCCTTTCCTTTCTTAACCACCGGGGTTACAACACCAGCACAGAGCACATCGGGGACTAACCCACAGTTGAATATAGTTTGGAATAGTAGACCCAAGTGGTGCAACAGATTTATACTTCCGTGCACGAGGTGCATACCGCATAACTGATCGATTCCACATGACAATTTCTTTTTCAGTTTTAGAATGCACTGTTTAATTTTTTCCAGACTAACCGTGAAACTGGGACCCGAATCACAATCACCCAGAGTCGCAACAAGCTGCGTAGAGAAATCTTCTTCCAAAACGGTATCTGGGGGTGAAAATTCACTAGTATAATATTTAACCCATTCTTGCTCTGATGGTATCTTTTGATCACTTGACTCGCAACCACCTTTCTTCTTTGAAATGAACTTCCATATTTCATTGGGATTTCCTGACAATCTTTCACTATATCCATCAATCACAGCTCTTTTGTGTTTAGTAAGAATTTTAGAAAACTGATGCTTGGTGTAGAGTCTTACATCATTCACAGCGCCAGAACGGGGTCTACCACAGCTATTCCACAAACGGTACCAAAATTTGGAAGACTCGCACGCGTGAGCCAGCTCTGGATTAAGAGACCACTTAGGAACTTCAGACCCCACGCGCACTTTGCGTTTGGGTACAGCAGCTGTTTCGGCACACCGCATCGCATGGGTAAGCTCAGAGCAATATATGTTTAGAAGAATCTGCTTTTCACTGACTGATATTTTAGCGTTCTGCTGTAGTAACTGGACCGGTATCTTGATTTTCGCCAACACGCTATCAAGAACACTAGAATATGCACTAGGGTTGACTTTATTCCATTCAGATTTAAAATACCACTTCCTTTTCCTTGGGTAGCTGATTTCAGGCATAGCAATTTCAAATGAGCAGGTTATAGGGAAATGATCGGATACCGATAAGCCAGTATCGACACGGCTAACACTAAGTGATTTCACACTGTTCGAGCAGACGAAGAAATCCAAAGAGCTTGTTGAGCCTGAATTGTGCACATATGTGAAACAGCAGTCATTTGGTACGGGGTGCATGTCGGCAAGAGCGGGCAACAGGATTTGAGACCTTGCGCTATTACTATCGTTTAAATCACAGTTGAAATCTCCCACAACAATCACCTGCCCATGCTTATCATGACAGTCCTGAACGGAACGCACCAGTTGGGAGCATGCAACACTGAATCTCTCCTCTGAAGCAATGTCGCGGTAATCGGTTGGGAGATAAACAGAGAATACGTAAGCTTCACCGATTTTTACAGCCACAAAACATTCATTTTGACTAAACAGCTGGACAGCCAGGTGAGAATTAACGAGTATGGCAACGCCACATGATGGTCTTCCTCGACCCGAAGCCACAGCAGGCACCGAAAATACTTGAATATTGTCACTGAACTTCAGAAGAGAAACCGAGGATGTCGACAGGAAGTGCTCCTGCAAACAGAGCACATCGTTGCAACATAGCGCACTTTCGAGAAACGGTAGCTTTTCAATAACATTTCCGTTAATGTTCCACGAGCAAACCTTTAGTTGGGGAGCAATCATTTACTAGCCATGATTTTCATTGCTACTGGGCATTTGATACTAAAGCAAGGATGGTCCGCAGAACTGCATAGTGCGCATTTCACATCATTATTGCAAGGGTCCTCTTTCGAATTTTTATGACAAGCGGCACAGCGAGAGCACTTGGTATCATTTTTGCACGTTTGAGCTGCATGTCCAAACTGTTGACAGTTATAGCAACGCATGGGCAGGAATTTATACTCCTGAATTCGGTGTTTCTCATAGCCAAAGGTCACAGGGTTTTCCATTGCTTTGAGTAAGTGCATCTTACTGTCGAAAAGCAGCTTGAACGATCGAGTTTTTCGTATCCTTTCTGCTTTAACACAGTTCTGAATCAAACCACATAGATCAATGTCCTCGATATCATCTGGGATATGACGTATAATACCAAAGCATGAAGGCGACTTCAATTTAGCATCCTTAACTGCATTAGCAAGTGTAGTCGCGGCGTCCTTATCGTCAAGGACAATCCGCCACTCTTTCTGAAGAGGTTTCAGGTCCATAATATGAGAACAACAAGCGGCATCCGCGAGGCTCTCAATATAGCCTTTGCGGTCATCCAGCTTTACAAGACCTTTCGCTGGTTGTTTCAAGATAACCGAGTAAGTAGGTTTCGGCTGAGAAGTGACACTGGGGACCTGAGGCACAAAGCTAGGCTGAGACTTTAGAGTGGTTATATGTTGTTTAAGGTCTTCAACACTGCTGCAGACTTCGTTCAGTTTCCTGGTGAGAGTAGCAGTAACCTCACCAGGACTTATCGGCACTTCATCCGGTTCATATATGACAAACTTAGGAAGAGCTATTTTCTTTTCGTCACACTGCCGAACAGCTCCGATCAGATCAGTCACAATATCAAGCGCCTTGACACGCTCTGACACACGAGTAGTCTTTCCAGCCATCGGCCAGATAATTTCCTTGGCTTTCAACAGTATATCAGGCTTATAATATTGTGTCGCTTTCGAGATAATATCTACACTTGCGTTTCCCGCCTTATTCGCACGATAAACAAAGTTCAGGACAGGATTATAGATCATTTTTATCTCTCTCGAATCAGTCCCCATTTCACCCGCGGAATGAAACAGCAGAGCGTCCAAAAATCACAGTCGGTGGGCAGGAATGAATGCTCGGAGCGTACGTCGATCACCGGGAGCAAGGGAAGCGTCGAATGTTTTTAGTCATAATCTAGTTGTATCCCTTATAGTTAGAGATTTCACTGGTTCCATTTGGCTTTTTGCTTTTCTATCTTGTCTGCTTTTTCATTTCCTTCTTTACCTAGATAACTAGGTATATATTGAAATTTAGTAACAAAGCCTAATCTTCCAAGGCTGCTTAGGTTTTCTTTGGTTTGATGTAGGCCTATGCACAGTGTTTCAAACTTAGTGTTTCATAGGATATAGAGAGCAGATTTAGAGTCAGAGAATATTGCTATATGTCAATTGTTCTGTTTCACTTTAATTAGGGTCTCTAAGCACAAATTGATTGCAGCTACTTCAGCTGTTAGTGTGCTGGTCCCTGCCTTGTGTTTTTTCACAATGCATAGACTTAGCTCTTTTAAAAAGCATCCACTTCCACATCCCTCTTCACTTAAAGATCAATCAACATAAACTTGGGCATATCCATTAAATTCCCTTTTTAAGAGCTGTTTGAAATCATGGATTGCAGTTTGGGATTCAATTTGTTCCTATTTTGAGGGGAGGAATTCTAGTTTAACCCTGGGGTGATTGATCTCCAATTAAATTTGATTTCAACTCCTCCATACTCTCCTCCAGACTGCTCATGCTGGATGGGCTTATAATAAAAATTAACCAGGAAAATATTCATTTTTAAAAAATTTAATCAGTCAGAATAACATAACTACGATTGTAAGTTGACCCCACAAAACCCCTGGACAAAGGTATTTAAGCTATGACATTTGTCCATTGTTTATATAAAGTATTTGCTATTGAGAAAGATGTATGAATTTTTTACATGGGGGAGGGAGGTTTTGGGCACTAGGCCTAATGGAAGAAATACTCATATAAAATTCAGAGAGGGCTCATTTGATTGGAAATTGGAAATTGAAAGTTCTAGTTCACTTTTTAAGCATCACAAGATATTGGAGGGTAAGCCAGCTCCCCCCCCAAACCTCTTTTTTTTCTGATGCATCCAATAAAAATTTTAAATGTATCCAATAAAAATGTTCAAAGATCATATAACAAAAATTCTGGTGCCAATACAACCCCCCAGGGCCCAGGGCAGGCATTGTAAGTTGTGCCCTGGGGGCATATATGAGTCTTATGGAAAAGATGCTCATATTCACTTCAAAGAGGGCTCATTTAATTGGGAATTGAAAGTTCTAGTTCAGTTTTAAGAGTCAAAAGGGATTGGAGGGCACCTAGCCCCTCTCCCCGCCCGTATCTTGTTTCCTAAAAACTATTCGATCAGAACTTTGAGATAGCTTTTTTTTAAATAGTTCAAAGATAATATAACAAAAACTCCAGGGTCAACACAGCCCCCCAGGGCCCAGGGGCAGGTGTTGTAAGTTACGCCCTGGGGAATATATGGCTCTTATTGAAGGGATGCTTGTAAAAACTTCAGAGATGGCTCATTTGATTGGAAGTTGAAAGTTCTAGTTCAGTTTTTAAGAGTAAAAAGAGATTGGAGGGCAACTAGCCCCCCCCCCATGCTCCTTTTCCCTAAATACCTCCCATAAATATTTTGAGATAGCCCTTAAGTTAAAAATTGCTCAACAGTCAGATAGCAAAAATTCAGGTGTCCTCACTACCCCCCAGGGCCTGGGGCAGGCATTGTAAGTTGTGCCGCATTGGGTCAAAGAGTATCATTATAGTAATTGGAGGTCCGACTCAGTGAAATTATGGGATACAGATATTGCGGTGCACACACGGACAGTGCTTGAACTAACACAGGGGAAATCGAGCCGGTGGGCGTCCTCGTCAATAATTTTCCCCGAACTGTTGGACAGGAAAGTAAGCATGGTCGAGCATTTTCTGAACCTAGCGCGCGGGAATTTCTGTAAAGTCTCTAGAGTTCCACATGGGGTAGCGGTTTATCGCAATTCTACTAAATGCAGCCTCAAAATAATCTCTACACTGGAACTGAACTTCCGCAAACCAGGGAACAAATTGAAAGGTGGATAATGCCAGTAGAAAGAATCAAAGGACCTGAATAGTGGTGAGTATTTCTATAAAACGGCTGTCAAAACTTGGACACCATTAAAAGTAAAGTTAGATTTTGGGCAAAAAATTGTCTGGCTTATTTTTGGCTTGTTTTTCAAAGGCTGTGGCTTACTTTTTTGTTCACGATCTGGCCACACTGCTGCCCGGCAACCCGGATGTAACCGCATGGTAGCAATTTATATATTTACTAAATATATTATTGTTGGAACACCCAAAGGATTGCCTTTCATCAAGTATTATCTTTGTTATACTAACTAGGTTTAGTGCCTTTTAGATAGGCTATAGCCTATTGCTTTTTTTTGTGACTGATGTCAAAACAAGACCCACCTGACCCCCGTATGGAAGGGAACCAGGCTCTTCCCTGGAGTGATGCAGCTATTCCCTCCCCATACTCCATACCCTACAAACATTGAGAATCGAAAACTTGTAACAGCCACCTCTAGACTGCCATCAAGTACATCTATTTCTAGTGATGGTACAATGATCTCTGTAGGATCACCCCAGTAGAGTGACCCAAATTGTATACTACCGGGTGGTGTAAACCATCTGGCATGGGATGATTTCCAAGTTGTCCAAAAACATAAGAAAAAGAATGCCACAAAACGTAAGGTTGATGGCCTTAGACTATCAGCAACTTCAGATGATTCAACAGCCCCAACACCTGGTAATGAAATATCCATCCCCATGTTTGCTGTAGTAATTTCACCAGCTAAGACAAATACAAATACCCCACTCCCAAAATTTGAACCCAAAAAACACATTGATTTTCTTAGAATGAATATTTTTAAGAAATCGAGAAAGGAATTGAGAAATGACCTATTCATAGATAGAAATGGAGAGGCTGAGGTATATGCAAAGGATGCAGCTTGTCTGACCCCTTTACTGGATCTGAAACTTATTGGTAACATGCCAGTAACCTGCAAACCAAAAGAACAAATTCTTCAAAAAGAAACTAGGCTAGTCATTTATAATGTATCAAATCTATACGAGGATAGTGATATCCAAGAAGGCCTTACTGATAATGCCCTTTCGAACTACCAATTAAAGTCAGCAACAAGACTTAAGAAAAGAAATAATAAAAATGAACTAGTTCCTAGCAACTCAGTTCTGTGTTTATTTGAAGGAGAGTATTCACCAGAAAAGTTATTCTTATTTGGGGGAAGAGTTGCCTTTAGACACTATGATGAAAAACCAATCCAATGTAAACATTGCTTAAAATTAGGGCACACACAAAAATTTTGCCCATTTGCCACAATTGATGTTTGTAAAAATTGCACTTTGAGGGGTCACTTGGAAACCAATTGCCAAAACCAAAAAAAGTGCACAAACTGTGGTGGTTCACACTTTTCTGAAAACAGAAATCTTTGTACCAAATACAAAATAAGAAGTCATATTACAAAAATAGCTCAGGAAAAAAATATAACAGCACCTATAGTTGCAAATACTATGAGAAAAGAGACAAGACAACCTCAGCTAAACTTCTCTAATACACCCTCCAGAACATCAACTCCTGTCCAAGATCAGAGAAGACATCCGCAGCAAGTATGGAAAAAATTACCTTCTACTAGCTTTAATGAGACTTCCTCCCTGTCAACTACTGAGTCTCCCATAGGTTTGACTAGCCCTTCTTTCCCCAGACTTGACCAAAAATTAGGAAGACTTTCAACAAGTCCATCCTCTATGCAACCAATAAGACCAACCTCCTTATCTATTAAAGGCACTGAACCTCCCAGAAGAAAATTAAATCCCCAACACCTACAATTTTAGTTGGTAACCAACTTAGAAATCTGTCAAAATTCATTATTACCCAGGAACTTATTCGAACATCAAATTATGACATACATATGAAAGGCTTATTAAGTGAGAAAGCACTAGAGAAGTACTTTCCAGAGTCCTTGCTGAAAGAAGTAACACATGAATTTATGGAGCTAGTTGCTATAGCTGCTGACAAAAATATTCAAATCCCCCAACGATTAAAAAAATGCCCACCCAACTGACTAACAAGATTAATATCAAAGATAAACTGATTGCACTGCATTGGAACACATTCTCACTGAATAAAATGAAAATAATGGAACTCTGCTCATATTTAAATAAAGAGAAAGTGGATATAATTTGTCTCCAAGAAACAAATTTGAGTAACCTTAAAAGAGTGGCCATTCCAGGATATAAATGATACCGCAAAGATAGAGATTCTGGCAGAAAAGGAGGGGGGTGATTATTTTTATCAATGAGTGTTTAGTTCATTCACCATTACCACTATTGCAACATGATCACAAAGTCGATGTGGTGGGAGTATCAATTACTTTAAATTCAGGTGATACACTAAGAATTAAATCAATGTACAACCCAAAGGGTGACGTAGATGTGTTTAATATTTTATCAACTGAAGCAGAAGGGCAAAACCTCTTTATTTTTGGTGACCTAAATGCACACAGCCCACATTGGGAAGATGTTGAGCAATCAAATCGAGCT
This sequence comes from Artemia sp. Qi Xiang Cuo, assembly GCF_049724085.1. Lineage (NCBI taxonomy): Eukaryota > Metazoa > Arthropoda > Branchiopoda > Anostraca > Artemiidae > Artemia > Artemia sp. Qi Xiang Cuo. Next base: position 54,355,127 of record NC_142810.1, read on the forward strand.
GCAAAAAATGTGGAAAGACTGTTATTGGAAAATAATCACATAGTAGTTCTAACACCATATAATTTACCAACATATTACAATTCCAAAAATAGCAAACATTCAACCATAGACATCCAACTAGGTTCTACTTCGGCTATTGATCAGGTGTTAATTAGTAGAGTACCAGATCTACATAGTGATCACTGTGCTATAAAGAAAATTATCTAACACATTTCTTGTGAAACAAAACCACGTAAAAGGAAATTTATTAACAAGAAAGGTAAATGGCCAGAGTTCAAGCAAATGCTGCAAGAAGCTGATTATACTCTGCTGGAAAACTCTTTCCTAATTGATGATAAAGTGAATACCCTAACAAAAATTATCATGGATGCCGCCCAAAAAACAATCCCTAAGACAAACAATAATGATTGGACCTCCCGTGGCAATAAAAGAGCTAAAGACTGGTGGAATGATTTATGCACTGCTGCAGTGGAAGCTAAACACACAGAAAGAAAGGCATTCCAAAGACATCCATCAATGATCACAGTAATTGAATATAAACGCAGCTCGGCAATAGGGAAAAATACGTGTCTACAGGCTAAAAAGGAGACATGGGATAAATTTATAACTAAAGTAGACCATCGCACTGCAGTACCTGAGATACTCCAATATATAAGCAAGATAAATGGCAACAAAATGGCACTTGATGATCGCAAGTATGAAACAAAACACCAGGGTCAGCTAATAACATCTGACAATTTAAAAGCTGAGATATTTGCAAAAACATACATGAAGAATAACATAGAAGCTTTTTTGCCAAACCCACCTGTATGTGTCCTCTCTTCAGTAGCACAACATAAAAAGTCTTTAATATTTACCTTTTGCATTATTTGAGCTAGAGATAGCTATTGAAGAGTGCAATCTAAATTTAGCACCAGGTTATGATGAGGTACCCATAAAGTGGCTGATTGAAACACCTCATGCCTTTCGAAAAAAACTTCTTGAAGTATGCTATATTTCATGGAGAGAAGGGAATTTCCCTGATCCCTGAAAGATTGCCCTCATTCACCCAATCCTCAAACCTAGGAAATCACCCATTGACCCAATATATTATAGACCAATATCAGTCCTCACCACCATGGGCAAGATATTCGAACGTATGATGTTAAAGAGATTAGAATGGTTTGCAGAGGTCAATCAAATGATACCCCAATCCCAAACAGGTTTCAGAAAGGGTCACAGTGCAATGGACAACATAACCAGAATTGAAGTAGACATAGCAGAGGCTCTGCAAAATAGTGAATTTGGAATTGCTGTGATGTTTGATTGGAGAGATGCATATGGAAACGTCAAACACAAGAAGTTACTAGAAGTTATGAATAATAAAAATTTTCCATCAATAGTGGTATCAATGATAGATAATCTACTTTGTGATCGATCTTTTCAAGTTCAGATAAATGAAACTTTGTCTTCAAGAAAACAAGATAAAGAGAGTCTACCACAAGGAACTATCATAAATCCTCTTTTTTTTACACTGTGTATTTCTGAATAAATACTTAGAAGTCGGTCAAAAAATGGAGGATTTTGTTGATGATCTCCTGGTGTGGAATAGACACAAAAATATAAACTTACTCCAAAGCATAATCCAGGAAGACATAGATGATGTGTGTCTGTTTTCTAAAGCTTTTGGTCTGCCCATTTCGGTCCCAAAAACAAAGTCAATAATGTTTTATAACCGACAAACAACTCTCCCTAAACCCTTAGTGACAGAAGGGAGCACAATAGCTTATCAGCCATCTGCCTGTCTACTGGGTATTACCCTTGACTGCCGTTTAAAATGGAAACCACCTGTGGAGATGCTGAGATTGTAAATCTTAAAGCGACTCATCATCTTAAAGCGACTTGCAGGATCTAAATGGGGATCCTCACCAAAATTGATTATTGATTTTTATAAACTGTATGTTCGCTCAAAAATGGAATATGGCATTCATTTCCTCGTAAATGTTCCTGCAACTTTTTTCAAAACCCTTGAGACACTCCAAAACTCAGCCATAAGAATTGCATTGAGACTGCATAAACATACTGCAGTAGATAAGCTAAAAGAGTTTTCTGGACTACCTGCTCTGAAAGATAGAGCTACTATGCAGAGAAACTGTTACTTTACAAAAATACAATATTATGGTGATATACATGCAGTCGTCCCAGCCACTTTTGCAAACCCTAGCAAGCCTCAGCGCCATAAGTCTTCTTGGTGTCAGTACCTGAAAGATCATCCAAATTGGAGAAATGAACATGCAGATAGCTACCCTTTTCCAAATTCCCCGCCTTGGGAACTGGAGGCCCCTGACCCTGAGTGCCATCTCCAACTGCTCCCGAAGGATAAATCTTTTTATACTGATCAGTTTGTTTGTCAGCTTTTTGCCAATAAAATTTCCTCATTATTTCCTGAACATACTCAAGCTTATACTGATGGCTGAGTAAAAGGAACAAATGCAGGAGCAGGGGTTTGCATTCCACATGTTTCTTTGAATATTTCAGTAACTCTCCCATTCAATGCTTCTATTTTGTCAGCAGAGTTGTTTGCCATTCTAAAAGCACTGGAAGTTATGGTCAACCTTAGACCAGCCTCAAAAAAAGTGTTAATTCTCACAGATTCTAAGTCTGCCATCCAAATAATCAAAAAAATAAATTATGAGGCTGCTGATTCAGATTTAAAATCTATTAGAGATTCTCTCCTAAGCCTTAAGAATATGGACACTTCAGTTTGCTTCCACCATATCCCTAGCCATAAAGAACTGATCCACAACATGACAGCCAATAGGCTAGCTAAAGAAGGGGCAAATGCGTGCCCCCCCCAGACTCAAAACTTAGAAACCTTTGAGACATTATAAAACACCGTGGAAAAACAAAGTACACCCCATTCCTGAATTCCCCATTTCAATCAAGGGAGGATTCGGTGTGGTATTACAGGTTAAAATCTGGATACCTGTTGCTGAATTCTCTTCGATTCCAATGGAATCTCCATCATTCACCACTCTGTAGATGGTGTAAAACATCAGTGGAAACCCCCCAACATATCTTTTTTGAGTGTTTAGTACTGGCACCACAAATAACTAAGATTAAACTAAGCTGCCAGAAAATGGATGTTCCAGAATCATTTGATACCATAATCAATTTAAAACACCATCCTAACACTGAGAGACCAATTTATAACCTGATGATTCAGATCATGAAGACAACAAGAGAACATTGATAGAATTCTACAGTGCAGAAGAGAGCGAGAATGAGTAGGAAGCGCCGTATTGGTACTGGCCGGCCTATGGCCTTAAATTGCTGCTGACAGGTAGCTCAGGTACTCGCGCTTTCCACAACCCATCATCAAAATTATGGCTTCAAATGACAAGCTTAGTGGAGTGTATTTTTAATTTTCAGGTGCTGCTTTTACAATGATATAGAATTACTGCTAACCATTTCAAAAATGTAACTAAGCTGAAGAATAAGAAGGATTGAAGATACAAAATCAAAGGGGTGAAAGGACTTCATGGTAGTCCATATACCCACATACAAATTCTGGAATGGAAATGGAAGCTATATTATCCCCATTTCAATCAAGGGAAGATTCGGTGTGGTATTACAGGTTAAAATCTGGATACCTGTTGCTGAATTCTCTTCGATTCCAATGGAATCTCCATCATTCACCACTTTGTAGAGGGTGTAAAACATCAGTGGAAACCCCCCAACATATCTTTTTTGAGTGTTTAGTACTGGCACCACAAATCACTAAGATTAAACTAAGCTGCCAGAAAATGGGTGTTCCAGAATCATTTGATACCATCATCAATTTAAAACTCCATCCTAACACTGAGAGACCAATTTATAACTTGATGATTCAGATCAAGAAGACAACAAGAGAACATTGATAGAATTCTACAGTGCAGAAGAGAGCGAGAATGAGTAGGAAGCGCCGTACTGGTACCGGCCGGCCTATGGCCTTAAATTGCTGGGGACAGGTAGCTCAGGTACTCGCGCTTCCCACAACCCATCATCAAAATTATGGCTTCAAATGACAAGCCTAGTGGAGTGTATTTTTAATTTTCAGGTGCTGCTTTTACAATGATATAGAATTACTGCTAACCATTTCAAAAACATAACTGAGCTGAAGAATAAGAAGGATTGAAGATACAAAATCAAAGGGGTGAAAGGACTTCATGGTAGTCCATATACCCACATACAAATTCTGGAATGGAATGGCTATAAGTGTCAGCAATTTTTTTTAAGGATAATTTGTATTTTCAAAACCATAGGGTAAGCAATTTTAGGTCAGGGAAATAAACCCGGAGATAACTTCATCCTGGTATTCATTCTGAAGTGTATATATAAATGAGATCTAATAGCCAACTGGTTGGCTAATCTAAATGTGTATATAGCTGAGACTTTAATAGCAAACTAGTTAGCTAATTCTAGGCTCTAATATGTATTAGAAACCTTATTGATAGGCCTAGCTGACTAGTTGACTATTTACAAATGAAGGTCATATATACATGGGATCTTAATAGCCAATTAGTCAGATAATTTTGAATGTTTAGTCTACTAGAAACTGTTTTGATAGCTGACTAGTTGACTATTTTAAACTAAAGTTTATGTAGCCTATACATTGGACATTAATAGCCAACTAGTTAGCTAATTTTATATTGTTTATAGAACTCTAATATTAGCTGACTAGTTGGCTAATTAAGGCTGCAATGTAATGCCAATTCAGGGTATATATATCTACAACCTAACCCTGAATTGGCATATATAGGGGGGGGGGGCTGAAATTCATTTCCAATAGAAATGATTATTACATTTGTAATCAGCATAAAAAAAGGCATCAAATGGTGTATTCACTTTATTCCTAACTCAATAATATGATTTGGTAAAACTTTACCAAAAAAGGTACCTAGGTTAGGTTATGTATTTAATATATGCTTTGCTTTACCCACCACCCCTAATGTGCAAATATATAGCCCAAATTTGTTTCTGAACTATTATATTTTTATTATACTTTTTTTGTTTCATTAGCATTAAAGAAACTTCACATATTGCATGTCTACTGGATACTAAACAAGTACCAAACCTGATAACTGAAAATTCAGGTAAAATGTTGTTTTGTCAAAATTTCAATAGGTCATGTAGAAAAATTTCAGGACCCTCTTGACAGAGAAAGAGTAGAGGTAGGTACTTCAAAATACCTTCCCAGGACAGACTTTAGCCTGTAGACCCATCCCTGAAAGTTTAATTTTCCCAACCTAACCCCTTTCCAAGATAGCCATAAGTAGCTAAAGCAGAATTTTGCTGTATTTGTTTTTCTTCAGGTGGTTCTCAAGGCTTATACCAAGAAACTAACTGACAACAATGAAATCTTACTTTATAATATTCAGGCTATTAGTAGCCTACAAATATTTTATTCTTCTCTGTTGAATCCATCTTTTAAAATAAACTTTGGTAAATATTGAAAACAGTTTCAGACTAAAGTTCAAGTCACACAAACAACTTTTCAACAGAAAACCAATTACTTTTGATAGCATTCACTAAGAAATATATTATTAGGTAGGGAGAGAATGCATGGCTTTTGTCAGAGTAATGAATTTTGTATTGAAAATATAAAATAAGGAGTAAAATAGTCCTGTATGTTTTATTGGGATGTTTCCTTCAGAAGAGCTGTAACTCAAGATGGTAAATTTCTAGTGGATCATATAATTTAGCTAGGATGAAAGTGAAAACATCATTTGATGCCTTTTTATGCTCTTTCATAATTGTGTAATTGCTTCTGGGGCTATTTGCATCTTGAGCCCTTAAAGAGACCACAAAGAAGTTATCAACATTAGTAAAGGTATTGAAAAGGGGTGGAAAATATATAACTAGTTTATAAAAAAAGTTGTTCATGAGCAATATATTCCAAAAATACTTATTTATAACAATTCAAACCTCATTTATTAGGGAACTCAAATATACACCATTTTCCTTCCCATTCCTACCTTAAACCATTTTAACTTTGTAATTCAAAACCTTGCCATCAACAATTGAGGGTATATATTGGCACATTGGGGGCGAAGAGGGAGGGGGTAAAGTTCATGGTAAATTTGCATTGGACCATATAATTTAGCTAGGATGAAAGTGAAAACCTCATTTGATGGTGCCTTTAAGGGCTCAAGATGCAATTAGCCCCAGAAGCAATTATTGAATTATGAAAAAGCATATAAAAGGGCATTAAATGAGGCTTTCACTTTCATCCTAGCTAAATTATCTAACCAACTACAAATTTACTGTTCTATTTTATGTCCTTTTCAATAATCATTTTACTTGCCAATCTCCTAAATTTCAACAATTCCATCAAAATTGAGTGGTTAAACTTATAACAAGTGGTTTTCACAATTCCCCTGGAAATAAATCAGCCAAATATTTTGACAAGAAATACATGATGCATAAGGTGTGTAGATTGTCAACACGCACATTGTGTATTATCTTCTTTGCTCCTTGAAAATCCTTCTAAGGGAAGGAGTATATATCTTTGTACTTTAGATCTATCAAAAGCTTTTGATAGTGTATGTCATAGTCAGCTTTTTTCTGCTCTTTGTGGTTGTAGTGTCAATCTATTGGTTATTTTGCTTCTTTGGTACTGGTACTCTAATTCTTTTCTTTGGCCGAAATCTGTGCCAGCATCTATTATTAAATTGAGAAGAGGTTTAAGGCATGGTGGAGTTTTATCTCCAACCCTTTTTAATTTATGTGTTTCAGGAGTTCTGGCAAAGATATTGGCTACCTATCTCTCCGGTTTTTCTGATGTTTCATACCTGGCTTACACTGATGATCTGCTTCTTATAAGCCATACAAAAAACTGGTTTATCTAACATGGTTTCTTGTGTTGCCACTTCCTTTTCAGACATAGGCCTTTCTCTTAATGTAGATAAATGTAAATTTCTTTCTTTTAATAACATTTCTTTTACTTCCCTTTGCTGTAGTGGCTTTACTATCCCTCTTGTAGATTCTCTTTGATGACTCGGTATTTCAATTACTAATAGTCTTCCGAGCTTGCGCCAGCGCACAGTCTCAGATATTAATATGAAAATTAAATTAGGATATGCTAAGATTGTTGCCAATAGAGGTAAATATAATAAACTCGCATTGGCCAAGCTCTACTTAACTTTTTGTGAACATTCAATTCTTTTTGCTTCTGGAATTTTTCTCCTTCTTAAGAAAAATGAGTTAAAAAGAATCTGGATTAATTATTTTAGGTTTTGTAAATTTTTGTTGTTTCTTCCACCTTGGACCAAAAACCAGGTAGTTATAAATAAATTTCTTGTTCCTAATATTACTGAAAAACTGGAAGCACTACACAGAAAACTTTCAAATACTGCTTGTATCCGTTTTCATCCGCACCATCACCTTATCAGGTTTTTTTCAGTTGTAAGTTATTTTTCTTTTATTTGTTTAGTTGTTTTTCTCTGTTTGGTCATTCTACATTTTTTAGTATTGTAAAGAGTGAGTAGAAATCAAAAAAGGATAATAATAATGACAGCTTGTGGTCATATTTCTGCATATTATTGCTGATTAGATTCTGCAAGTTGTGAGTTTTTTTCTCTTCCTCTTTTCCCCCTCCTTTCATGTTATTTCTTTTTTGTTTTAGTTTCTTTTAAATTATTATGTGTTACTCTGTAACACAGTTTATAGAATTATCCAGTAAGTTTATCGCAGATCATTTCTGGTCTTCATTCTTGGTACAAACAAAAAGCTCCTCACACTTCTTTCTGCATTAGCGGGTTAGTCTGTTTCTGATTGTTTCCAACAAAGTGCATTATTTGTAATAGCGGGTTTCCACTTGTTTCCGATTGTTTCGCGTCTGACTTGTCTGCCCGTGGAAAGATCTGATGTCGCTTATGTTTCTATCTGCAAAAACGTTCTCTGGAGCACTTGCACCTTTGTCCGAGTTTTTATAATGGGTGAGATAGGGAATGATCATACTGGATAATTATATAAACTGTGCTCTGTAACTAGTAGTCTTTGATTTATATATTGATTTGTGTTGCATTTAATGTGTTTTTCCTTGTGATACTTCACGTATTGTACCTCTGTACAGCGTGGGTTAGAAATAAATAATAATAATAATAACAATATAATAGACAAAAAAAATAAAAAAATTAATGATTTAAGACTATAGATGAGACAATTTTCCTCCCAGAAAATTGATCCTGCAGGCAATTCATCTTCTGCAGAAAATTTTTCCTCTGAAAATATCCCCTCACAACATGTAAAATCCCCACCTCTCTGATAATTCTCCCCCTGAAAAATATTCCCTGCATATAAAATAAATATAAGAGTAGAGTTTCAGTAAAACCAGAGCCCATCATCCTGGGTTCTAGTTTAGAGTTTGAATTGCATTAGGAAAGTGGCATTTTTCCTAGTTAATAAAAGCTTATTTTCTACAATTTTATTATGCAATTATTTTTCAAATTAAATGAAAGATATACTGTATTTGAGCTTTCATTGCCTCCTCTTCTAGAAAACAAAGAAAGGAAAACAACCTACTCTTAACCATCTTTATTTTTGGAGATTCTGAACTAGCTGCAAAATATGCAGTTGGGATCCAGTTTAGACTCCAAATCCGTAAAGACATTTCAAAAGAGGATAGAGAAAAGTGTAGAGCTCTAGTTACAGAGCTGTAGGGCCGGATATCTAAGGACAAAAACAATCTTGTCATTAGAGGAGAAACAATTTAAAAAAAAAAACTTGGAGCATGTGGAGTAATTTGTAGCAATGCTCTATCTTTTACTTATAGTGTATTTAGTAACCATAGTTTATCCTCTGAAAGTAAAAACTGTTCATCTGTGAGTGTTGTTGATATAAATAATGGAATGCAAAGTGATTAAATATCTAGTTTGGAATCAGCAACATTTGTTACTGCTGAATCTCTTTCAAGTAGTAATAATGTTTCATCCCTTCCATTTGAGTTGATGTGTAGTGACAACAGTGTCTCAGAACCAAGAAGAGCAGACAAGGATGAAAAAGATTATATACAATTACGAGAGGAATTTTTATTACTGGTAGCCAATGTTAATCAGTTAACCAATAAGATCGAGGAAGTAAAAACCCTTGTAACAAATAAGGGATATGATTTGGTGATGTTAACAGAGGTGAGTTCCAATAATAGTAATACTTGATTGTAGGATAGTCATATCTGTATTCTTGGATAGCAGGTAATATGAAACTTGAGTTCAAGTAATTGCAGAAGGGGTGTATTGGTAATAGTTAGAGCAGAATATAATGTTAAAGTGGTACATACTCCCTCCATTCATGGTTATGTTGAGTTGGTCTACTTTGATCTAAAGGTTCCATATAACCCTGGTATTGCAAGACTTACTTGTATTTACAGAAGCCCTACAGCTCCATCTAAAATTGTTAGAGAACAAGCCATAGCATATCATTTTTGAACAATCAGTGCATCAAATAAAGGTAATTTGCTAATAGTGGGACGTAGTTGATGTTTATTCATTCACATCATCAAGTATGGAGCATGTAACAGCCCCAATTGATCTTAATTTAATTCAAAGTGAAAATATAGGTAATTAAAGTAATTATGAGTATATATCCTTTTCCATGAACTAAAATTTTGTAATAAAAAAACTCAATTATGCAGTTTTACTTTGAATGTTGGCTAAAAGTTAAATTTTAAACATACCTTAATTGGTACTTTGGAGCAAAATTAAGGTCCATACTGGATCTTTTGTGCTATACTTCATTTACAGTTAGATAAAGAGACAGCCTTTAAATTTTAGCATTTTCTTTATTAAAAAAAAAAAACTAATCATGTTTCAAATGCTTTGATTGCTGAAGAAGTTTAAATAATGTGTTTAACTGCATCAAGACACAATCAGTTTTTTTTTTTTTGAAGGAGTCACTGTAGCTTTTTTATTTTTAGGGACTTTGTGCTTCTACTAACCCCCTGTAAAACTAGAGTATTCTATTCAAGTGTTATTGCTGGTAGTGTAAATTTGATAAGTAGTATTAAATTGATTCAGAGGCTCTATTATGGACTTACCTCAAATTCCAGTGGCTGAAGATGTCACCCCTTCTGAAGTTTGGGCTGTTAAGAAAGGTAAGTTATTCAGTTAACTTTAAAGTAAAAGAATAAAGTTATAGCTAAATTTGCCTTAGTAAATAACTTCACGTGTTATCTTGTTTCTTAAATATTGTTCAGGGAAAGAGTTACAAATAAATATGCAACTGCCTATACTCTTGTATCAAACCCTAATGAGCTAAGGTAGATTAAAGTCTTTTGTCACACAAGGCAAATAAAAGATTAAAATATTAACTTTAATTTTGTATGTTTGTGAAGGAATCATAAAATATGGCATAATAATTTTAACTTTCTTTAATGCATGAATTAAAAAAAAAAAAAAATACAAAAAAAAGTGAAGATTATTATTTGGCAGCCTAAATACTTATATTAATTATAAAATTATTTTACTAGTCATAATTCTTTTATACTGTTGTTTAAAATTGTTTATTTAGGTATTTTGTAACTGGCCTAACCAAAGATAAAAAAACAACACAATTATATTGTAGCCACAAGTAAAAGATGCAGAACCTTTCTGAAATGTGTTAAAGGATACTTTGTTAAAATTGAACAGCAATGTTTTACTATAATTTTATAAAAATATCTTAATCATCAAAATATATAAAATTTTCAACCTCAATTTCCCTTGGATTTGGCTCTATTATTCTGTTTTTAGTTTATTTTTTTTTTTGAAAGCTGTATCCAGGAAGAGGAAGGGGGTTTAAACCCTCTCCCTCTCCCCCCTGAAATGTTTTTTCTTACTCTTAAACGCGTAGTAAAAATACATGTAAGTAATTTTTGATGCACTTATTTAAGTTTTAGTACCCCCCTCCCTCCAAATAAAAATCCTGAATACTGTCCTGATTGTGAATTTAGATATTTGTAACGGGCTTAGTTATACTTAAAAACCAAAATAAACAACTTAACTAGTAGATTCGTATACTAGATTTAGAAACTTTCTAAAATGTGTTAAAGGATGCTTTGTTAAAATTAAAACTCAATAAACAGTTGCAGTATAAATGTTAACAGTGAAAGAAAATGCAGTGTTTTCTATCCAGAATAAAAAAATTAAATAAAAATTTAATGTTTTACTCTTCATAACTTCAATACCTCCAAAGTTATTAAGACTCAGAAATATATATCAGAATATATTAAATTGCCAATTCACATTCATGGTTTTTTTCCTTTAATATGAGTTCTGATTGGGATATAATTTCTTTTGATGTTATGAGAAATAAAAACATAGCTCAAAGTAAAATTTGTTTTAAATAAAGTGCAAATTATGTTTTGGTCCTTAGAAGGCCTATATGTCCTGAGTCCTACTCCTCTTTGTGGTAGTTTCTCCTTGTTTTGAGTTTCACTGAGTTATCCATTTTAATTTAAGTTTGTTTATTTGTAGTCAGTGATTTATGGTAGTTCTATTCTTAAGAAATTATTGACCTTTTTTGTGCTCATCTTTAGAATAATGTTACCCTTTACTTTTCTTTGAAAAGGTTTTAAAATTAATTGTAAAATGAAAAACAATTGGATATGTTAAGAAAGCTTTGCTGTTGTCTTATATCCCTTTTATTCATGTTTTGTTTTAGAAGTTGAAGATACTTTTCCTAGTGAGAGTGAGGAGCTCTTTGATATTTCGAACATTTGTTTGTCTCCTAAGCTTGAAGCTGTTCCTTTGACTTCTTTCCCCAGCATTGCAGGATCATTTAAATCAGAAGCTGACACCCAGGAATTGGAGCCCACCAGTTTTGACAGTGAAGGTATGTTTAAAAAATTTGGTTTTGTAGAATCATGTATATCATGAACATTTCATAAAAGAAAACTAGGGTAGATGGACTACATTTTAGTATTTTAAACTAATTTGACTCTTAACAAATCTTAATCTTGACTTTTCTCTTATCTTATTCCAGTATCCAGGCATTTGCTAAACTGGTTTTGAAGTTTAACAACATTTCTCAAAGTGTTTATTGAAAGGTCGCTGGTGAATTTTATATATCTGGAAGCCAGAGAATACAGCTTAGAACTATACTTTTTATATTTCTTTCTCAATTAACATTTAAATCGATTTATTATTTTCCTGAACTAACATGAAGAATTAAGTTTTTGAAACAAACAGAAAATGGATTGGTATTGTGTTGATCAGAATTTTTTACTTTAGAACATTAATTTATTAAAAATGCTAGATTTGTATAAATTTCAGAATTCATTCTGTGCAAGTGAATTGAAAAGATTTTAGTTTGCATGTCAAATGATGTGTTTTGCAATATAAAACTAGAGGTGCATAACAAGTCCCATTGGGCTTCCATAATAGAGACAAAAGTCAGTTTTTGTGTTAGATATGAAATTCTATTGTGATCCACGGGGTATACATCCTCCTAGAATTAGAAATATACTTCTTTTGGGGCATTTGAAAACCAGATTTTTCTAGTAGCGTACTTTTTATTGACAAAAATTGAAACAAGACAAAAAACAAAGAGCTGTGGCCATTCCAGTGCAAACATAATTCAAACCAAAGTTTAAACTAAATCAATCATTTTCAAGTCCCCACGCTCGTATGCGCTCTTCTGAAAATTTAAAATTATGGAGATACGTCCTTTTGGTAACCGACTGACGATATGCTGTGTGTGGTACTTTACCAAAAACAATTGCTCTCGCGTTCAAGTATTTGGTGAGTAACGGAAAGCTCTACTATGACTACCTCTAACAGCAACTACTAACTATTTTGTGTAATGTGTTTATGGATTCCCTTAATCCCTTAGTTCTATAAATTATTTATAGAACTAATCCTCCCATCCCAGACAGAGACAGAAAGTCCTATTGGGCTTTATCAATAGAGACAAAAGTCAGTTTTTGTGTTAGATATGAAATTCAATGGAGATCCCGGGGGCATAAACCGTCCTAAATTTAGAAAAATGCCTCTTTTGGGTCATTTGAAAAATGGATTTCTAGTATTTTTTTTTTTAAATTGAAAGAATTACTACTTCCTCCATGAATTACCCTCCCCATGTTTTGGTTTGGTTTTTACTCTTTAAAATAAATTAGATTTACGTTTACTAGGCACCGTAAAGTGTTGTAGCAATCTCTTTAGGTTAGTATTCCAAGGAAGTAATTAAAGAAATTATATGCAGAAATTGAAATGAGTTGCATTTATCTTTTTGTGTCTGCCCCACATCCTTAAAGATAATTACGATTGAAAAAAAAACAGATGAAAAAAATTTATATTGTGCATTTTTAAAAAGTTATATAATGATACTTTTATATAAATTGTTTAATTACCACGTAACGTGTTTAATTATCTATAATTACATAGCATGTGTAATATCTATAATATCAAATAATAGTATAGCGTGTGTAATTATCTATCCCCAACTTTCAGGATCATGTTGCTGCAAGCACTCTTTCCTCAAATACTTGCAAAACTATTGTATTTTGATTTAATCTTTTACATATTGCATTGTGATTTTATCTACAACTATATGTATATAAGACAAATTTTGTTGCCCTCAAATGAATCAAAGAAAATGCAGAAAATATATTTTTCTTAGCCTAAAATCAGGAATCACTATTAGGTATGCAGACTAGGAAAAGTTGCAATGCTGGTTTTTAATATGTTGTTACTGGGTGCTAGTACTATGCATATGCATAGTCTCTCCTTTTATGGAATTAATTTAAAAACTTTTTCTACAAGACATGTTTTTCAAAGAAAATTAAATAGCGCCATTAAACCAATAATGAGTAAAAATAAGGTCAAATAATCTTCCAAGCATAAAACTACCACAAATCACTATCAATAAATAAATGAAAACAAAAATAAACAGAAATTACAAAAAATAACCAAGTCAAGCTAAAAGTAAGCAAGAATTAACAGGAGTAGGGCTTATAATACTTATGCCTTTTCAAGACCAGTTCACAATTTATGCTATACTGAATAAAAACTAACAAATGACGGTGGATTGTCAGTTAAATTGACATATACTATTAAATTGACATTTCTTTAACATTAAACTGACATTTATTTGTTAAGGTTTAGATAATTTTTCAATTGTTAAATTAAAGAAACGTGAAAACATTTCTAACATAATCTGTTTTAAGCCAAGCACAAATTGTGTTTTGGTCTTTTTCTGGCAAATTTTGAAGGCTGTGGGGGATTGTTATCCTCAAAGACGTAATGTCGAGACCTTTCAATTACGGTGAACAAAATAAAAATTTAGCCCTCTCAAAATTTCAATCAAATACATTTCTGAAAAATATTAGGTGTCGGGAAGATGTAAACACCCTCCGATCTCTTTGAATCTTAAACAGGGCATTATAACTTCTGATTACCAATCGAATGAGCCCTCTCAGAAGTTTATACGATCACGCGGTCTGTATATGTACCTTATATACACCCAGGACATAACTTACAACACGAGCCCTGAGGGCTATGGTCAGGTTTTAATGCTCAACGACCTTAATTCTGGACCTTTTAATTTCAATGAAAAAAATAGCTTTATAAGAGGTTGGTTTGGTCGGGTTGGGGGACAGAGTGGGCGTGGGAGGGGTTGTTTTCCTCCCCTCTTTTTCAAGTTTTAGAAAGGGCACGGGCCCTTTCAATTTCCAATCGAATGAGCTCTTTGAAGTTTTTAAGAAAACACATGGGCCATCTCAAAATTTCTATCACATGCCCGAAGTTTATACGATAAACCTTTCTATATATACCTTATATTCAGCCTGGACATAACTTACAACCCTTGCTTTGAGGGCTGTAGGCGGGCTGTCATCCTCAAAGACATAATTTCCGGACTTTTCAACTACGTTGAACATAATGGCTATCATAACATTTTGACTGAATGTGTGGGGAAATGGTGGGCGTGGTAGAAGGTTTAGTTGCCCTCCAGTCACTTTTGACTATTAAAAAGGACACTAGCAGTTTCAATTTACAATGGAATGAGCCCTTTTCGAAGTTTCTACTTCAAGTCCTTCGATAGGAAGTGTCCTGGCCTAAGACCAAAAAAAAAAAAATTAATACATTGTACCCACAGTGCTCTTTACTTAAGCAGTACTATAGCGCTGCCCAAGATTACTTCCACCTCAAACCCTAATATGATTGGACTAATATAATTCTTTTTTGAATCTCATTGAGTTTGTTCATACCTTACAGAAAACTTATGCTTTAATTAAACCATTAAACTAAAATTAATTTTCAAAGTTATCAACTACTTTGTTTTTTATTGTTGTGTATGGGCGTTAAAAATAGCTTTTGTTCATCTAAAAATAATAAACTAATATTTGTCAAATAAAATGTTTTATGAAACAAAGAAATTTTAAATATAGGCTACTGCTATGGCTGAATCTAAACAGATAAAAGAAGAGTTAATTTTTTTTGTCTGCTGTTGTCTAGCTAAAAAATTCGGCAAACAAAAACACACTCCTGGAAGTTTTTCTGCTTGGAACAAATAATGTCTTATAGATCTTGTTCAGTTGAACTATAGTTGGATTAATTGCAAATTCAAATTTTCTTCTTTTTTTTTCTAAACAGATAAACGCTTTTTAAATTATTTCAATTCTAAAATTGGAGAAAAAGGTGATAATAACCAAAATTTATTGAAGTAATCGTTAGATTATCACTCTTGAGTTTGTTCAAGGCTCCTGTTTTACCGCCTTTTTAAATTTTGAAAGAATTGTTTTCTGACTTCAAACTGTCCAAATACTTCATCCCCACCCTCTAATTTTCCAATACAAAGTTCACATAAATAAATTTGAGGTTAGCTGCCAAAAAGGCAGGATTAGCAATAAGAAAGTGTTTTTAATTATTTTCTTTCATTCTTTTTCTTTTAGTATAAACAACAGTTTAAATGTTGTAAGCAATGGGAAATCATGCTTTACAATCAATTTCGATAGCAAATACCTGTTTGACGGGTCTCCATGTCTGGTTTTCTTGTACAGTTTATATCGCTGTGTTATATATTGAAATATATAATTTGGGCTTCATATCGCCTTCCAGTTGTTTCTAGTTTTTGCGGTAGTCACACTCCTGTTTTTTTTTTTTTTTTATAATACAAAACAAGGCATGGATAAGATGTGCGGTAAACCCGGACTAGTTCAGGCCAAGCCAAATTTTGCACAAAGCACCAAGTATATATGTAAGAATTTATTTTGTTGAGGGGGGAGTCTATAGAATTTATTTATTTTGTATACTTATTGATAATCTATGAAACTATTGAAAACATATACAGGTTCAGATGTTTTACTCTGCAGTAATTCCTTACTGATAAAGTGATTATTTGCACGCTGGAATTACATCAAGCAACAAAGAAATGAGGCCAAGGGAAAACAAAAATATTTAATTTTAAATTATTTCAATATTGAAATTTTTGAAAAGGGAGATAATTAAAGAAATTTAATGAAGTAATGTTTAGATTACCACTTTTCAGTTTTGTTTATGGCTCTTGTTTTATCACCCTTTTAAATTTTGATATCTATTTTTGTTTCGGTTGCTTTCTTGGGTTTGGGAGCCTCATTGCAACTGAGTAATTTGTTGAGATTTTATTTTTATAGCCTTTTAGAGTTGCTTTTCCTTATTATTTTTATTTGTTGTTGTAGGTGTTGAAGGTCCTTCAATAAGTGCTGCTGCAACCCTAATTGAAACCTCAAATTCTTCTCTATCACCAGGATATCAAATTCTCTCTGAGGGTGTTTCACCCAGGATTTCCACATCCCTTCTAGAATTGGACTCCCATGAAGTGGGTCTCGATGACGAATGTACAATTAAACGAATAATGTTTCTGAATTAATTTTTAATAAGAAAAAAAAATTGCTACGATAAAGCATGGAACATTAAATAAAGCTCTAGATAGCGTTATTAAAAGATTTTACTTCCATAAACAGTGTTACTAAAAGCTTTAAACACACAGCGATTGTAAGATTTAACATTGACAGTATTATTTGAGCAGGCTAAAGATGCACAATGTTGGCAAAGTGCCGATTGATTTGCTATTCTAGTCTTTATTGAGCGAGTATAAATATGTTTCTATTCATAAAAATTAACTACTAACTACTTGATATGAAAATCTGTGAATACAACTCTATATTTGTGAAATCAGATTCATAACAATCAAGTTTATCACTCCTAAATTTGTTCCGACCTCTTGTTATGTCTAGTTTTATAAGTTTGTTGACTGGTATTTGCATGCTCTGTGGCTTTCATTCTTTCTGGGTGAATTATTCAGACAATGTTATTGTTCATTTATCTTCTATTTGTTAATTTTATTTTGTAGAAGCTGAAGCTGCTTCAACAATTGATACTGAAACGATGTTAGAAACTACTAGTTTTATTCTGTCATATGGGCATCAAAATTAACCTTTGTGTATTTCATTTAATAGAACATCTGAATCAGACTTACAGGAACTTGGTAGAAGTAATAAAAGTATTATTTGGACTTATTAGTGTTACTTTAAAATTCGGGCTGATGAAGGATTATTTTGTTGAAAGTTTTTTCCTATCTAACAAACGTTCTTCACGTTTTTGTATTTGAAGTAGACTGGTTTAAGGTAATATAAAGACATCAAAAAAGAAGAAAAACAAAATTGAAATGAAAGATAAAAAAGAGAAAATAAATGAAACAAGGACACACTCAACACTCAAATTCTGTTCATATTCTTGCTCACATTTTAAGCTCATCTGAGGTTAAAAGCTCCTATGGCAGTTATTGTGGTCCCTTTCGTCGATTTTTATCCCAAGTGAACGCATAATTTTTGGAAAGGATGGGGGGGGGTGTAAACCACAGCACTGAACATTGGTTTTCAGAGTTATTACATGCTCATTGTAATAACTCTTTCACAATTGTATTTTTTAAGTAAAATTGTTATACAAACTTGTACAGAAAGAATTAAAGGAAATAAGAACGTCCTTTGAGTGGGTAAAGAGGGAAGCTTTCAAGAGAGTGAGATGAAGGAAAAGCCTCAGTAGCTGTTGGCCTCAGGCAACACAGCTTTGTTGGCCTCAGGCTGTGTTGGCCTGCGGTGAGATGTTACTAGTATTACTCGAGTAGACTCAGAAAATTACATATATCACGTTTGTAAGTCTTTCTTATAACTGACTCTCCCCATCCCCCACTGCCCACTTATGCTTTGGTATACCCATGGAGTGTATGTTTGGTCGTACGGTTTAATATTACTTAAATCATAAATCATACAAAAATATTCTCGAATGATATGGAGAAAGATAGATGTACAGCACTGAAAAAGCTTGACGAGATAATTATTTATTGAAGCCTTCTATGTATCACATTAGTAAAAATTTCTTATAACTGACCCCCAACCCCTTCTTCCTTTCCCCGCTTATTCCTGGATATACCCAGAGAGTGAACATTTGATAGTTGAGTCTATTATTGGTTTTTAATTAAGTCTTACAAAATTACATATTTAGGTTCACTATGAAGATAGATACACCAGAAAATAATTCGTTGAAACATTTAGAAGCATATATAGCTTGTTTTTCATACCCTATATAACTTTCAAACATCTTAAGTTTTGAAGCTGACAAAGACAATTTTTATTATTCCTAATCTAATTATCCTATGAAATTGAACTAACTAAAAGTTTTTTTTTTAATTTTATTTAATAATTAAAGCAACTGAATAGAACCAGTGTAAGACAATGTGTATCCCGATCTTTTAATATCTTTTGAACGTTTGACTTTCATATAAATTTTTTATTAGAGCCCGACAGATATGGATTATTTGGGTCCGATTAATATACTCATTTTGGTGATTTTGGGTGTTTTTGTTTTTAGTTGTTTAACGTTTTTGAAATCACCATACATTTTGAAGATTGATGCATCAGGTGTGTAATGACAGCTGCTGCTATTATATCACCACAATCAGACTTAGCTGATTGTGTCCAAGGGCTGGACCAGTCCTAAGGACTGGACAAGCAAAATTACCTGAGGAAAATCTGGTGCGATCTTCTGGATAAGTTGCAAATATGAGACTCAATATTTATTTCCCGTAGGCCGATAAGGACTCTGGCCGTAATATCGGTCTAGTACTGGTGTTCAGGCCCTAAGTGTTACAATGTTAATTTTTGTGATTTTATTATTTTATTAAATTGAGTAAAGAAATTTAATTCTTTTTTTTTCGATACAAGGATGATGCATTCTACTTTGTGCAGCTCTGATGGTTTGTGTCATCCAATACTCTTAGGCCCAAAACCAATCGTTATGAGTAAAAAAAACTGACAGAGAAGGCTATTGAAGAACTTACAGTTGGAATCTTGCGATGCGGCTCCTGTGGAAAAGCAGAGAAATCTCCTTTGATTCTAGATCTTCACATTGAAACAGGTTGTGAAGAGCTTTCACCAATAGAGTGTGATATCTGCCCAGCAGTAGTTTGTGATTACAGTAATTTTGTTGTTCATTACATAGAACACCAAATGGGAGAGACACGGTTATATGCCATTTGTTTAAGAGAATATATTGATGATATGAGACAACATCTAGAGTTACAACGCTAATTCTTGCCAAAAATGTCTGACCTAGACCTACAGGAAAATGAATCGCAAGTCGTTTCACAAAATTCGTCAGCAAGCCAATACTCCAATTAATTGAAACCATAATCTGATTAAAAAAAGTTAGCCGATCAGAAAACACACTTGCTCAGTAAAAATAATACAAAATTAGAAAGACGTAAAAGTATACACACAGAAAAAAATATATATGAATGTAATCTATGTAAGAAAGGCTTTTAGTTTCCAAGCTCTTTCAAAAATTATCAAATAGTGCATACAGATGAGGGACCATGTGAATATGAGATATGTAAGAAATGTTTTTTACATTAAGCAATTTGATACAGTACCAAATTATCCAGGCAGGTGAGACCACACTTAAATGTGGGATGTGTAAAAAATGCTTTCCTGACCCAAACCGTTCGAGGAAGAATCTAATAGCGCATACAAGGGATAGCCCCGTTAAACGGGAGGTTTTCAACAAATTCTTTTCTTCAAAAAGACATTTGAAAGAGAACCAAATTATACATGCATGTGAGATGTAATAGGAATACGATATATATAAAAAATCCTTCCCTGCACAAGGCCATTTGAAACAGCATCAAAAAGTGCAAACAGATGAGAGACCATTGGAATGTGATATATGTAATAAATGCTTTTCTAAATCAAGCAATTTGAATTAGGATCAGATGGTGCATGCAGGTGAGAGCCGATTTAAATGTGATAGACGTAAGAAATGCTTTTCTCGTCCAAGCCTTTTGAATATCCATCAAAGAGCCCTTAATGGTGTGAAACCATTCAAATGTAATTAATGAAAGAGAACGTTTTGAGATAAGTCGGCTCAGAAATATCACCTAACAACCCATTCTAGGAAGAAGTGTGATAGTTAATAGTTAACAATAAAAAATTTGGATGGAATAATGATTTTTGTAGACAGAAGTTGAGATAGACGTTGAAGAATTAAAGCTGATCCATGCAAGCTAATCCTCAGATCTGAACTAACTCTTTGCTCTATGTATCCGTGAAAATTCTCTGGTTTTTCTTATTATTTGCCAAGTAAGGCTTGATCTCCGAGAAATCTTGTATTTGTAAAACTACAGAAGCAGAGCCAGTGCCTATTTTCTTCTTTCTTAGTGCCCATTTGGCCTTCTAATTTCTAGTGCATGGGAAATTATCTATTTAAATGGGTAATTTCAACTCAAATAGAATTCTTCAGAGCTCCAAACGCATGATCACTACGTTTGAGTAACGCAAGAGTACGGTCTGAATGATCTCCAGGACGGAAGTGAGGGTTTAGTGTGATAGTGGAGAGAACAAGGGTAAGGTCACAGGGCCAGGAGATTCAAAAGTGGCTAGAGGAGATGGTGAATTCCCAGCTTCTAGATCTATATGCACAGGTCAGAGAAGTACAGGGAGGAGATTTATTTTAGGACCAAGAGGGCGACTTAGGCTTTTTGGTAAGTGTGAGGGCGGATGCGTTACCTGATGGGGAGAGAAAGAAGCAAATGGATCAGGTAAAACTACCAAGGTAAATGAGGCTTTTAACTTGATCAATCTTATCGTTATACAACATCCCCTCTTCACCTTCACTTAATCCCAGTCTTATAGAATTAGTCTTCTTGATATTAAGTTTCAAACATATTCTTGCACTTTGAACTCCAAAATCCTCCAAAAATTAATTTTTTTCTCTATTATAAATATTGGAGAAATCTATAATCCTGTTCTTGGATCCACTAAAGTGCAAAGATCGCACATATGAGATTTTACCTTTTCTGCATAGATTATTGTTTTTCCTTGATTAAAGTACCTTACAGTCTAATGCCAAACAGAATATTAGTGAAAGATTTCTTTCAGACATTCACTTTCTTTCAAGAAGTCAAACAGCACGTTCTAGAGTTCCAATCTCAAGAGCGCTGGTTTAGCATGGTTGATGTAATTAAAAGCTAGTGCAAACAGCATTCAATTAAAAAATAGAAAAACCAGTGCTTTCGGTTGTTATTAGAAAACAGATCAATTTTATGTTGAAACCACTGTCAGTGCCAAAAGAAATCGTACAGAAGACAACCACGATATCTTGTATTTTCTATATTCCTTGTAATCAAATATTCTATACTTCGTAGTCGATGGAATAATTTCAGAGCAGACAAAGGTTGGGAAAAAGCTTCTTGGTTATCATGGGTGCATGCACAGTATTAGACATTGTACATGATTTCTCTGTATTATCTATCAAGGAGTTGACCACAGAGTCAGAAATAGCCATTGCAAAGTCTTACGCACAGAGTAAAAAGCCGGAAAGCTAGTTGAAAGCTCTTGTTTCTCATACTTAAAATAAAAACAGCTCAAAATAAGTATTGTTTTCAGTAAAGTACAAATTATATTCTGGTCTTTAGAAGTCATGAGCATGGATGGAGGTGTCCCATTTGATGTAGAATAGGCACTTATTTTGACAAACAGATAGGCTTTTCACTTTTTTGTATATTTGTCGCCTAGGTGTATGTTTCAAACAATTGGATAAAAAAAAAAATATATCAGCAAATCTTTGGGAGCCCCCTCTCAAATAAAATTTGGTGTCCACTTGGCCGGTTGATACTAAAAATTTTAGGCTGATCCAGAAAATAGACTTTTTAGTTGCAGTTGTAAAACTGCATTGAGATGAAGTCTTGTAGTTAAACATTATTTTGTTGTCAACAAAGCAAAAAAATTCTTTTTTCTGCTTAAAAAGTGACCTTGGATTCTCTAAGACGTTACTTTAAGTGACCTGGCATCTGAAATAATTAAATCTGCTATAATAATAGTTACCGCTAAAATTACTTTCGATACTTAAAATGTTTGATATTGTAGTAAATATTATTAGCAGAGATCCTACGTTTAATATTGAGAATATTAAAAAAAAAAAATTCAAAATTACTCAGGGTTCTTCCTTAACTGTTTGTAAGGACTCAGTTCAACTCAGCTTAACCTAACTTCCTTGTGGACGAGATGACAAAAATTTACCATGCACTTTCAACTGAATTGTTTAATGTCCGACTTTTGCCTTTACATCCTTCCCCCCAAGTAGATAGATAGAATGAAACTCGATGAAATAACAAGACTCAAGTGTTGAGTCTTGTGAAACAATAAATATTGTGGGACACAAATAGTCGAATATTAAGTCAAATTAATATACTACACGATCCGCTTACGCCCTCTTAAGGATAGTGTATTTGTTGAGACCATTTTGAGATTTCTTAAATTTTCGTGGAGCAAGAAGCTGCTAAGTGTTTTGAAACAAATACGAAAATAACACCAAAACAACAACTTTTCATTTCTTTTTATTGTGTGCTAAGGTAAGAACCATGTCCCACAGGACCTTATTTTTCTTGTTAAATGGTCGGATACTTCAAAATCCTGATAATCATGCGTTTTGAGCTTTGGAGAATTCTATTTGAGTTGAAATTACCCATTTAAATAGATATTTTACCAGGCACTAGAAATTAAAAGGCAAAATAGGCGCCAAGACAGAAGAAAATAGGCACTGGCTCTGCTTTTGTAGCTTTATAATTGCAAGAGTTCTCAGATAAAGATCGAGCCTTACTTGTCAGAGAATAAGAAAAACCAGAGAATTTTCATTGATACATATAGCAAAGACTGATTCATATCTAAGAATTAGCTTGTAAGGAACAGCTCTACTTCTTCAACGTCTATCTCAACTTCTGTCTACAAAAATAACTGTTCCATCCAAAGTTTTTATTGTTAACTATAAGACTTCTTCCTAGAATGGGTTGTTAGCTGATATTGCAGGGATGACTTTGCTGAGAATACTCTCTTGCAAAAATTACATTTGAATGGTTGCTCACCTTTATGAAGTCTTTGATGGATATTCACATGGCTTGGACAAGAAAAGCGTTTCTTACGTTAATCACATTTAAATGGGCTCTCACCTGTATGCACAATTTGATGCGCATTACAATTCCTTGAGGAAGAAAAGCATTTATCACGTTTAAATGGCCTCTTACCTGTATGCACCATTTGATGCTCCTTCAAATTGATTGATCTAAAAAATCATTTATTACATATATAGCATTCAAATGGTCTCTCGTTTGTATGCACTATTTGATGCATTTTCAAATTGCTTGATGAAGGAAAGCATTTCCTACAAATCTCACATTCAAATGATATCTCATCTGTATGCACAATTTTGTGGTTTTTCAAAGGGCTTGGTTGAGGAAACCTTTTCTTACATATTTCACATTTAAATGGTCTCTCACCTGTATGCACTATTTGATGTGTTTTCAAATCGCTTGGTTTAGAAAAGCATTTCTTACATATCTCACGTTCAAATGGGCTCTCATCGGTATGCAGTATTTGGTGCTGTTTCAAATTGCTTGGTGAAGAAAAGCATTTCTTACATACCTCACATTCAAATGGCCTCACATCTGCATGCAATGTTTGATAGCTTTTCAAACGCCCTGGTGTGTGAAAGCATTTTTTACATATCTCATTTATCCATTACCTTTCACCTGTATGCATCATATGGTAGTGATTCAAACGGATTGGTAAAGATAATCAGTTCATATATATATAACATTCGCACGGCCCCTCACCTGTATGAACACTTTGATATCTTTTGAAAGAGCTAGGAAACTAAAATCCTTTCTTACATAGATTAAATTCATATATCTTTTTTCCTGTGGATATACTTTTATGTCTTTCTAATTTTATGTGATTTTTACTGTGCAAGTATGTTTTCTGATCGGCTAACCTTTTTTCATTAGATTCCGGTTTTAATTAATTGTAGTATTGGCTTGCTGACGAATTTTGTGAAATGACTAGCGATTCATTTTCCTGCAGGTCTAGTTCAGACATTTTTGGCAAAAATTGACGTTGTAACTCTAGATGTTGTCTCATATCATCAATACATTCTCTTAAACAAATGGCATATCTCCTTGTCCCTTTTTTTTGGTGTTTCATGGAATGAACAACAAAATTGCTGTAATCACGAACTGATGCTGGGCAGATATCACACTCTATTGGTGAAAGCTCTTAACAACCTGTTTCAATGTGAAGATCTAGAATCAAAAGAGATTTCTCTGCTTTTCCACAGGAGCCTCATCGCCAGATTCCAACTGTAAGTTCTTCAATAGCCTTCACTGTCAGTTTTTTCACCATAACGATTGGTTTGGGCCTAAGAGTATTGGATGACTCACACCATCATAGCTGCACAAAGTAGAAGGCATCACCCTTGTAGTGAAAAAAAAGAATTAATTTTCTTTACTCAATTTAATAAAATAATAAAAACACAGAAATTGATATTATAACAATTAGGGCCCGAACACCATTATCAGACCGATATGACGGTCAGAGACATTATCGGCTTACGGGAAATAAATATTGAGTCTTATATTTGCAACTTATCCGGAAGATCGCACCAGATTTTCCTCAGGTAATTTTGCTTGTCCAGTCCTTGGGACAGAGCAATCAGCTAAGTCTGATTGTGGTGATAGAATAGGAGCAGTTGTCATTACACACCTGATGCATCAATCTGCAAAATGTATGGTGATTTGAAAAAAGTCACCAAAACCAGTATCTTTATCGGACCCAAATAATCCATATCGGTCGGACTCTAATAACAAATGTAAGTGAAAGTCAAACATTCAAAAAGTATTAAAAGATTGGGATATACATTGTCTTGCACTGGTTCTATTAAGTTGCTTTAATTATTAAATAAAAATAAAAAAAATTTTAAGTTAGTTCAATTTCATAGGATAATTAGATTAGGAATAATAAAAAGTGTCTTTGTCAGCTTTAAAAATTAAGATGATAGAAAGTAATATAGAGTATGAAAAACAAGCTATATATGCTTCTAAAAGTTTCAAAGAAATATTTTCTAGTAAATCTATCTTCATAGAGAACCTAAATATGTAATGTTGTAAGACCTAATTAAAAACAAATAATAGACTCAACTATCAAATGTTCACTCTCTGGGTATATCCAGGAATAAGTGGGGAGAGGAAGGGGGAGGGGGGGTCAGTTATAAGATTTTTTTACTAATGTGAGACATATAAGGCTTAAAGAAATATTTATCTTGTCAAGCTTTCTCAGTGATGCACATATATCTTTCTCCATATCATTCGAGAATATCATTGTATGATTTAAGTAATATTAAACTGTACGACCAAACATACACTCCAGGGGTATACCAAAGCATAAGCGGGCAGTGGGGGGTGGGGAGAGTCAGTTATAAGAAAGACTTTCAAACGTTATATATGTAATTATCTGAGTCTACTAGAGTACTACTTCTAACATTTCACCGCAGGCCAACACTGTATAAGTAGTTGAAGTCTTACTTTTTTTTGGGGTCATCCCAAACACGCTAATATGCGTCGGGACCTATTTTGATATTGTTGGTATTATATGCAGTTTTGTTTTGTTATCATTATTTGGTGATTTATATGTTATTTTTTTGTGACCAATTTGTTAATAAAAAAAAAAAAACAGTTGTGTTGCCTAAGGCCAACAGATACACAGGCTCTTCCTTCCTTTCAATCACTTAAAAGCCTCCCACTTTACACCCTTAGAGGAATTTCCCAGTTCCTTTAATTATTTATTTAATGACCATGAGCATGTACTACCTCTTAAACCCAATTGAATGTTCTATGGGTTACACCCCCCCATCGTTTGAAAAAATTAGGCGGTTCAGTGGTAGAGACCTAGACGCCAGGAACAACCCTCCATGCCCGAGCAGCTTTTAAACACAGATGTGCTGAAAATGTGAGCACGACTATGAACAAAAGTTGAGGTTTGAGGTTGCCCTTCTGTCATTTATTTTCTCTTTTATCTTTCATTTCAATTTTGTTTTTCTTCTTTTTTGATGTCTTTGTATTCCCTTAAATCAGTCTACAGTTATATCCCATAGTTGTAACTAAAATAGTCTTGAACTATTCCAAACGAAATTGGCTTCAATTATTCCTGTTCAGAAAAAGAATTAAAAGTGAAGTTATTTCTCTTAAGCTACATCATGTTCGGGAGAAAATTGATTTTACGCAGAAAAATTTTCAAAAAATCAGTAAAGTAAAAAAAACAAATTCCCCCTCTACTTTGCTAGTGTATCTCTCTAGTTACTTAAAAAAGAGTTTTTACATTAATTTTCAGAGGCTCAAGACCTACTTTTGTCTTAAACTGTTTCAGTATTGTGCATTTAAATTTTTTTGAGGCACTTGCCTACGAGCCAAAATGAAAACTAAGTGTTACCATGACTTTTGGGAATACTATTTAATTATCTATTTGAATGACAAAAATACTTTTGGCAATTCTATTCAAATGTAAAAACGTGAAGAACGTTTGTTAGGTAGGAAAAAACTTTCAACAAAACTATCCTTCATCAGCCTGAATTTTAAAGTACCACTAATAATTCCAAATATACCTTCGTCATTTCTACACAGTTCCTCTAAGTCTGATTCAGATATTATATTCAATGAAACACCCAAAGGTTGATTTTGATGCCCATATGACAGAATATAACTAGTAGTTTCTCTCTTCGTTTCAGCATCAATTGTTGAAGCAGCTTCAGCTTCTACAAAATAAAAAGAATTAAAAAATAGAAGATCAATGAACAATAACATTGTCTGAATAATTCACCCAGAAAGAATGAAAGCCACAGAGCATGCAAATACCAGTCTACAAACTTAGAAAACTGCTTTATCTTTGCAAAAAAAAGATGTTTTTTCTTATTAAAACTAATTCAGAAACATTATTCGTTTAATTGTACCTTCGTCATCGAGACCCACTTCCTGGGAGTCCAATTCTAGGAGGGATGTGGAAATCCTGGGTGAAACACCCTTAGAGAGAATTTGATGTCCTGGTGATAGAGAAGAATTTGAGGTTTCAATTAGGGTTGCGGCAGCACTTATTGAAGGACCTTCAACACCTACAACAACAAATAAAAATAACAAGGAAAAGAAACCCTAAAATGCTATAAAAATAAAATCTCAACAAATTACTCAGTAGCCATGAGGCTCCCAAACCCAAGAAAGCAACAAAAACAAAAATAGATATCAAAATTTAAAAGGGTGGTAAAACAAGAGCCATGAACAAAACTGAAAAGTGATAATCTAAACACTACTTCATTAAATTTCGTTAATTACCTCCTTTTTCAAAAATTTCAATATTGAAATAATTTAAAATTAAATATTTTTGTTTTCCCTTGGCCTCAATTCTTTGTCGCTTGATGTCATTCCAGCGTGGTAGTAAATTCTATAGCCTCCCCCCTCAACAACATAAACTAATAGATTTATACTTGTTGCTTTGTGAAAAATTTCGCTTGGACTGAACTAGTCCGGGTTTACCGCAAATATTGTCTATGCCTTGTTTTGGATTATATATAAATATATATATATATATATATATATATATATATATATATATATATATATATATATATATATATAAAACAAAAAAAACCCGGAGTGTGAATACGGCAAAAAATAGAAACAACTGGAAGTCAATATGAAGCCCAAATTATATATTTAAATATATAAAACAGCGCTATAGACTGTACAAGGAAACCAGTCATGGGGAACCGTCAAACGGGTATTTGCTATCGAAATTGATTGTAAAGCATGATTTCTCATTTCTTACAACATGTAAACTATTGTTTGTAATAAAATAAAAATAATGAAATAAAATAATTAAAAAAACTTTCTTATTTCTAATCCTGAATTTTTCTAAGCTAACCTAAAATTTCTTTATGTGACATTTGTATTGGAACAGAAGGGGGTGGGGGTTAAGTATTTGGACAGTTTGAAGTCAGAAAACAATTCTTTCAAAATTTAAAAAGGTGGTAAAACAGGAGCCTTGAACAAAATCAAGAATGATAATCTAAAGATTACATCAATAAATTTTGGTTATTACCACCTTTTTCTCCAATTTTAGAATTTAAATAATTTAAAAAGCGTTTGTCTGTTTAGAAAAAAAGAAGAAGAAAATTTGAATTTGCAATTA
Source organism: Artemia sp. Qi Xiang Cuo (assembly GCF_049724085.1). Taxonomy (NCBI): domain Eukaryota; kingdom Metazoa; phylum Arthropoda; class Branchiopoda; order Anostraca; family Artemiidae; genus Artemia; species Artemia sp. Qi Xiang Cuo. The sequence goes on from NC_142810.1 coordinate 54,383,658, forward strand.
ATCCAACTATAGTGCAACTGAACAAGATCTATAAGACATTGTTTGTTCCAATAAGAAAAACTTCAATGAGTGTGTCTTTTTTTGCCAAATTTTTTAGCTATACAACAGCAGATAAATAACAAAAAAAAATTGAACTCTTCTTTTATCTGTTTAGATTCAGCCATAGCAGTAGCCTACATTAAAATTCCTTTTTTTCATAAAAAATTTATTTAACAAATATTAGTTTATTAGTTTTAGATTAACAAAAGCTATTTTTAACGTCCATACACAACAATAAAAACCAAAGTAGTTGATAACGTTGAAAATTAATTTTAGTTTAATGGATTAAAGCATAAGTTTTATGTAAAGTATGAACAAACTCAAAGAGATTCAAAAAAGATTTATATTAGTCCAATCATATTAGGGTTTTAGGTGGAAGTAATCTTGGGCAGCGTAATAGTGCTGCCTGAGTAAAGAGCGATGTGGGTACAATGTATCATTTTTTTTTTTTTTTT